>NC_091977.1:520902562-521035062 GCF_044704955.1 Pristiophorus japonicus | reverse complement strand
CTGGCAGATGTATCCTCTCCAGTGGCCAGTGGCTCAGTTAGTAGCACCCTCGCCTTTGAGTCAAGAAGTTGTGGAATCAAGTCCCACTCCAAAGAATTAAGCACAAAAATCAAGGCTGATACTCCAGTGCAGTGCTGAGGGAGTGCAGTGGTGAGGGAGTGCTGAACTGAGGGAGTGCTGCACTGTTGGAGGTACTGTCTTTCGGATGAGACATTAAACTGAGGCCTCATCTGCTCTCCCAGATGGATGTAAAAGATCCCATGGCACTATTTTGGTACAGTACTGGGCTAATAATCCAGAGACACGAGTTCAAATCCCATCACAGCAACTGGGGCAATTTAACTTGCCCCAGTTAATTAAAGAAACTTGGAATTAAAAAGCTAGTATCAATAATGATGAAGAAGAAACTGCAGGATTGTCAGAAAAACCCAACTGGTTCACTAATGTCCTTTAGTGTCCAATAAATGCCAACCACGACATCCAGTGAACAAATAAATAAAATAAAACTATTTTGAAGAACAGGGGAGTTATCCCCGGTGTCCTGGCCAATATTTATCCCTCAATCAACATAACAAAAGCAGATTATCTGGTCATTGTTGTTGTGTATCTGTAAAACATGCACTCCCATGTTCCACCACCAGGGAGCGCATCCCCTGAAGTCCCAAGGGATCCCAGCATCCCTTCGGAGCACTGTATATAAGCCGGCCCCTAAGGCCTGTTCCTCACTCTGGAGTTTCTTAACAAAGACTGAGGTCACTGTTACTTTAACCTCCCTGTGTGCAGTCTCATGTGTTAGGAACACAATAATTATCACATTGCTGTTTGTGGGAGCTTGCTGTGCACAAAACTGGTTGTCGCGTTTCCCACATTACAACAGTGACTACACTTCAATAAGTACTTCATTGGCTGTAAAGCGCTTTGGGACATCCAGTGGTCGTGAAAGGCGCTGTAGAGATAAGAACATAAGAAATAGGAGCAGGAATAGGCCATTTTGCCCCTCGAGCCTGCTCTGCCATTCAATAAGATGATGGCTGATCATGGACTCAGCTCCACTTCCCCGCCCGCTCCCCATAACCCTTTATCCCCTTATCGCCTTAAAAATATTCAATGACCCAGCCTCCACAGCTCTCTGGGGCAGAGAATTCCATAGATTTACAACCCTCAGAGAAGAAATTCCTCCTCATCTCAGTTTTAAATGGGCGGCCCCTTATTCTGAGACTATGTCCCCTAATTTTAGTTTCCCCTATGTGGAAATATCCTCTCTGCATCCACCTTGTCGAGCCCCCTCATTATCTTATATGTGTTGATAAGATCACCTCTCATTCTTCTGAACTCCAATGAGTACGGCCCCAACCTACTCAACCTATCTTCATAAGTCAACCCCCTCATCTCCGGAATCAACCTAGTGAACCTTCTCTGAACACCCTCCAATGCAAGAATATCCTTCCTTAGATACGGAGGCCAAAACTGCATGCAGTACTCTAGGTGTGGCCTCATCAATACCCTGTACACTTGTAGCAGGACTTCTCTGCTTTTATAGTCTCTACCCCTTGCAATAAAGGCCAACATTCCATTTGCCTTCCTGATTACTTGCTGTACCCGCATATTAATCCTTTTGTGTTTCATGCACAAGGACCCCCAGGTCTCTGTACTGCAGCACTTTGCAATTTTTCTCTATTTAAATTATAATTTGCTTTTCTATTTTTTCTGTCCCAGTGGATAACCTCACATTTTCTCACATTATACTCCATCTGCCAAATTTTTACCCACTCACTTAGCCTGTCCTTTGCATATTTTTTTCGTGTCCTCCTCACAATTTGCTTTCCCATCCATCTTTGTATCATCAGCAAACTTGTCTACATTGCACTCGGTCCCTTTATTCAAGTCATTAATATAGATTGTAAATAGTTGAGGCCCCAGCACCGATCCCTGTGGCACCCCACTAGTTACTGTTTGCCAACCGGAAAAAGACCCATTTATTCTGTTCTCTGTTAGTTAGCCAATCCTCTATCCATGCTAATATATTACCCCCAACTCCATGAACTTTTATCTTGTGCAGTGATCTTTTATGTGGCACCTTATCGAATGCCTTCTGGAAATCCAAATACACCACATCCACTGGTTCCCCCTTATCCACCCTGCTCGTTACATGCTCAAATTACTCCAGCAAATTTGTCAAACATGATTTCCCTTTCATACAACCATGCTGACTCTGCTTGATTGAATTATGCTTTTCCAAATGTCCTGCTACTGCTTCCTTAATAATGGACTCCAGCATTTTACCAACAACAGATGTTAAGCTAACTGGTCTATAGTTGACTGCTTTTAGTCTGCCTCCTTTTTTAAATAAGGGCATTACAATTGCAGTTTTCCAATCCGCTGGGACTGCTCCAGAATCCAGGGTATTTTGGTAGATTACAACCAATTCATCCACTATCCCTGCAGCCACTTCTTTTAAGAACCTAGGATGCACGCCATCAGGTCCTGGGGACTTGTCGTCCTTTAATACCATTATTTTACCAAGTACTATTTCTTTAGTGATAGTGATTGTATTAAGTTCCTCCCTCCCTATAGCCCCTTGATTATCCCCTCTTTTCACAGAAACATAGAAACATAGAAAATAGGTGCAGGAGTAGGCCATTCGGCCCTTCTAGCCTGCACCGCCATTCAATGAGTTCATGGCTGAACATTCAACTTCAGTACCCCATTCCTGCTTTCTCGCCATACCCCTTGATCCCCCTAGCAGTAAGGACCTCATCTAACTCCTTTTTGAATATATTTAGTGAATTGGCCTCAACAACTTTCTGTGGTAGAGAATTCCACAGGTTCACCACTCTCTGGGTGAAGAAGTTCCTCCGCATCTCGGTCCTAAATGGCTTACCCCTTATCCTTAGACTGTGACCTCTGGTTCTGGACTTCCCCAACATTGGGAACATTCTTCCTGCATCTAACCTGTCGAACCCCGTCAGAATTTTAAATGTTTCTATGAGGTCCCCTCTCATTCTTCTGAACTCCAGTGAATACAAGCCCAGTTGATCCAGTCTTTCTTGATAGGTCAGTCCCGCCATCCCGGGAATCAGTCTGGTGAACCTTCGCTGCACTCCCTCAATAGCAAGAATGTCCTTCCTCAGGTTAGGAGACCAAAACTGTACACAGTACTCCAGGTGTGGCCTCACCAATGCCCTGTACAACTGTAGCAACACCTCCCTGCCCCTGTACTCAAATCCCCTTGCTATGAAGGCCAACATGCCATTTGCTTTCTTAACCGCCTGCTGCACCTGCATGCCAACCTTCAATGACTGATGTACCATGACACCCAGGTCTCTTTGCACCTCCCCTTTTCCTAATCTGTCACCATTCAGATAATAGTCTGTCTCTCTGTTTTTACCACCAAAGTGGATAACCTCACATTTATCCACATTATACTTCATCTGCTATGCATTTGCCCACTCACCTAACCTATCCAAGTCGCTCTGCAGCCTCACAGCATCCTCCTCGCAGCTCACACTGCCACCCAACTTAGTGTCATCCGCAAATTTGGAGATACTACATTTAATCCCCTCATCTAAATCATTAATGTACAGTGTAAACAGCTGGGGCCCCAGCACAGAACCTTGCGGTACCCCACTAGTCACTGCCTGCCATTCTGAAAAGTACCCATTTACTCCTACTCTTTGCTTCCTGTCTGACAACCAGTTCTCAATCCATGTCAGTACACTACCCCCAATCCCATGTGCTCTAACTTTGCACATCAATCTCTTGTGTGGGACCTTGTCGAACGCCTTCTGAAAGTCCAAATATACCACATCAACTGGTTCACCCTTATCCACTCTACTGGAAACATCCGCAAAAAATTCTAGAAGATTTGTCAAGCATGATTTCCCTTTCACAAATCCATGCTGACTTGGACCTATCATGTCACCTCTTTCCAAATGCACTGCTATGACATCCTTAATAATTGATTCCATCATTTTACCCACTACCGATGTCAGGCTGACCGGTCTATAATTCCCTGTTTTCTCTCTCCCTCCTTTTTTAAAAAGTGGGGTTACATTGGCTACCCTCCACTCCATAGGAACTGATCCAGAGTCAATGGAATGTTGGAAAATGACTGTCAACGCATCCACTATTTCCAAGGCCACCTCCTTAAGTACTCTGGGATGCAGTCCATCAGGCCCTGGGGATTTATCGGCCTTCAATCCCATCAATTTCCCCAACACAATTTCCCGGCTAATAAGGATTTCCCTCAGTTCCTCCTCCTTACTAGACCCCCCGACCCCTTTTATAACCGGAAGGTTGTTCGTGTCCTCCTTCGTGAATACCGAACCAAAGTACTTGTTCAATTGGTCCGCCATTTCTTTGTTCCCCGTTATGACTTCCCCTGATTCTGACTGCAGCGGACCTACGTTTGTCTTTACTAACCTTTTTCTCTTTATATATCTATAGAAACTTTTGCAATCCGTCTTAATGTTCCCTGCAAGCTTCTTCTCATACTCCATTTTCCCTGCCCTAATCAAACCCTTTTTCCTCCTCTGCTGAGTTCTAAATTTCTCCCAGTCCCCAGGTTCGCTGCTATTTCTGGCCAATTTGTATGCCACTTCCTTGGCTTTAATACTATCCCTGATTTCCCTTGATAGCCACGGTTGAGCCACCTTCCCTTTTTTACTTTTATGCCAGACAGGAATGTACAATTGTTGTAGTTCATCCATGCGGTCTCTAAATGTCTGCCATTGACCATCCACAGTCAACCCCTTAAGAAGTATCATTCGCCAATCCATCCCAGCCAATTCACGCCTCATACCTTCAAAGTTAGCCTTCTTTAAGTTCTGGACCATGGTCTCTGAATTAACTGTTTCATTCTCCATCCCAATGCAGAATTCCACCATATTATGGTCACTCTTCCCCAAGGGGCCTCGCACAACGAGATTGCTAATTAATCCTCTCTCATTACAGAACACCCAGTCTAAGATGGCCTCCCCCCTAGTTGGTTCCTCGACATATTGGTCTAAAAAACCATCCCTTATGCACTCCAGAAAATCCTCCTCCACCGTATTGCTTCCAGTTTGGTTAGCCCAATCTATGTGCATATTAAAGTCACCCATTATAACTGCTGCACCTTTATTGCACGCACCCCTAATTTCATGTTTGATGCCCTCCCCAACATCACTACTACTGTTTGGAGGTCTGTACACAACTCCCACTAACGTTTTTTGCCCTTTGGTGTTCTGCAGCTCTACCCATATAGATTCCACATCATCCAAGCTAATGTCCTTCCTAACTATTGCCTTAATCTCCTCCTTAGCCAGCAATGCTACCCCACCTCCTTTTCCTTTTATTCTATCCTTCCTGAATGTTGAATACCCCTGGATGTTGAGTTCCCAGCCCTGCTCATCCTGGAGCCACGTCTCCGTAATCCCAATCACATCATATTTGTTAACATCTATTTGCACAGTTAATTCATCCACCTTATTGCAGATACTCCTTGCATTAAGACACAAAGCCTTTAGGCTTGTTTTTTTAACACCCTCTGTCCTTTTAGAATTTTGCTGTACAATGGCCCTTTTTGTTCTTTGCCTTGGGTTTCTCTGCCCTCCACTTTTCCTCATCTCCTTTCTGTCTTTTGTTTTTGCCTCCTTTTTATATACCTGTAGAAACTCTTACTGTTTTTATATTTTGTGCTAGTTTACTTTCATAATCTATCTTCCCTCTCTATTATTTTTTTAGTCATTCTTTGCTGGCCTATAAAAGTTTCCCAATCCTGTGGCCTCCCACTAGTTTTGACCACATTATATGCCCTTGTTTTTAATTTGATACGGTTATGTATGTAAACTTTATAATAGTGTAAGACTTGCCACCAGGGGGCACACCTGTTGGAGGCCCAAGGGTCACCTGCACATCTCGTGCAAGCAAGTATAAGAGGTTGTCTGCCATGCTGCTTCGGCACGCTGGAGTTTGATTAAAGAGACTAAGGTCACACCAGTTTGAGCCTACAGCATACAGTCTTGTGGAGTTATTCTGAACGTAACAGATACCATCCCTGATTTCCTTCGTTAGCCATGGATTGTTATCCCTTCTCTTAGTCTTTCTTTCTTGCTCCCGAGCCTACACTGTTAACTGACCCAGGAGCCTGATTAGCGCCATGTTTGAATTGATGCAACAGTGCAGTTCTGAAATGACGGATTGCAGAGTAACTATGGATGTGTTGGCTAAGCTTGGTGGTTGGGAACCCATGACTCAGAAAGCACTCATCACATCTGGTGGAAACCGATTAGAGTTTTTAGTTACGATCTGTGCAGAAAGGTCACTTCCCAGTATGCCTCGTGAGAAAGAAAAACAACATTCAAAGTGGAATTGGGGGAAAAAGAGGAAAATGTAGCAGTGTTTGTAATAAAAATAAAACTGGCAACAAAGTAGCGATATATGAACTCGTGGTTAGACACTTGTTCAATTCTTGCTCACCATGTCCATTTTAATATGAGTAATCTCGCATTCGACAAACAGTACCATTTGCTCAAGTATTCAGCAGGACCCCGTTTCAGAAAGTTAGATGAGGTTGGTCAATGAACAGGCAGGTCAGAGAGTTAAATGTGTGGCTCAGGGAGTGGTATTGGAGGAAGGGCTTTCAATTGATGACGCACTGGCACCAGTACTGGGGAAAGAGGGAGCTGTTCCTTTGGGACGGGCTCCACTTAAACCGGGCTGGGACCAGTGTCCTGTCGAATTGAATAACTAGGGCTTTGGGTAGGGCTTTAAACTAAAAAATGGGAAGTGGGGGGCGGGGAATTTAAATATCTAAAGAGAAAGGTCAATGCAATAGTGCAGTGTAGTGATTTGGGTAACAATAAGCAGAATGTGACAGGAGGGGAGAGAGAGTTTAATGATAGAAGTGCAGCAGAGAATAAGGTCACAGCAGGGAATAATGGTAAAAAAAAATTACATTAAAGGCTCTTTATCTGAATGCACGGAGCATTTATAACAAGATAGACGAACTAGTGGCACAAATACTGATAAATGGGTTTGATCTAATAGCCATGACAGGGACATGGTTGCAAGGTGACCAAGGTTGGGAACTAAATGTTCCAAGGTACTTGACGTTTCGAAAAGACAGTCAGAATGGCAAAAGGGGCGGTGGGGGGGGAGGGGGTTAGCTCTGATAATAAAGGATGACATAAGGACAGAAGAGAGAAAGGATCTTGGCTCGGAAGATCAGAAAGTAGAATTAGTATGGTGGAGATAAGGAATAACACGGGGCAGAAAACACTGTTGGGAGTAGTGTATAGGCCCCTTAACAGTAGCTATACCGTTGGACAGAATATTAATCAAGAAATGTAACAAAGGTAATGCAATAATCGTGGGGGACTTTAATCTTCATATAGACAGGACAAATCAAATTGCCAAACATAGTCTGGAGGATGAGTTCATGGAATACATTCGGGACAGTTTCCTAGAACAATAGATCATGGAACCAACCAGGGAACAGGCTATTTTAGATCTTGTATTGCGTAATGAGACAGGGTTAATTAGCAATCTCATAGTAAAGGATCCTCTGGGGCAGAGCGATCAAATTCAACAGAATTTCACATTATGTTTGAGAGTGACTTGCCTAAGTCCGAAACGAGAGTCATGGGGCCCAAAATTCCACATGGTTGATTTTTGGCGCAGTTGTCGTGGTACGTCCGATTTTTTTTTTAGTGCCCGACTGCACCAAACAAAAGTTCCAAGTTTCATCGGAATAAACTTTGAATTTGGAGCGCTGCAGATTGTCCTTAAGTTCTGTGGAGCTTAAGGCCTGCACCGAAAACTGAGGTTGCCAGGGTAACGACGGACTCATTGAAGGGCTGAGGCCGGAAAGTGAAACATACAAGATAGCAGCAAGACATAAGCAATTGTAGAGCCCTGGTGCCACTCCTATCCCGGGCCGAATGGCCCCCCACCCCTGCCGCTCCTATTCTTGGCCGAATGGCCCCCTGCCCCAGGTGCCATTGCTATCCTGGGCCGAAAGGCCCCACCCCCGCCCCCGGTGCCGTGTCTTCAGCTCAGTTGAAACAATGGCGTCTTCTCTACGCCTATTTTCTCTTCTCTGTGCCAATTTTTTTTTTTTTATTAAGTGCAGGGAAGGTTTTTCAAAAGGGTACAGTGTGCCGTTTTTGAAAAAAATCGTACTTGGCCAAACTCGCTTAAAATGGCCAGAAATGGCGCACCCGGCAGGTTCCGCCCCCAGTGACATCAAAAAAAAAAATCGGGAACTAAAAAAAAAAATCAGTCGCAAGTATTTTAGGATGACGCAGAAACTTTGGCGAAACTTGCAGATTTTAGTCTGTTCCGAAAAAAACAGCGTTGGCCAAAAAAAACGGTGCAGGATGGTGGTGAAAATTCAGCCCATGAACTGAAATGAAGCCAATTACAGGTGTGAAGGGTGAGGTGTATTGACTAAGGTGTATTGGAAAAATAGATTAAAAAGGTGTGGCAGTAGAAAAGCAGTGGCTAGCATTCAAAGAAATATTTCATAATTCTCATCAAAATACAGTCCATTAGGAAACAAAAACTACACAGGAAAAGTGATCCATCTGTGGCTAACTAAAGAAGTTAAGGATAGCGTCAGATTGAAAGAAGCTTATGATGTTGTGAAGAATCGTAGTAAGCCTGAGGATTGAGAGAGAGTTTCAGAAACCAGCAAAGGATGACCAAAAAATTGATGAAAAGAGAAAAAAGAGACAGAGAGAAAACTAACAAGAAACATAAAAACAGATTGTAAGAGCTTCTACAAGTATGTCAAAAAGGAAGCAAGTAGCAAAAGTAAACATCGGTCGCTTAGAGGCTGAGGCAGGAGAAATTATTATGGGAATAAGGAAATGGGAGAAATGTTAAACAAATATTTTGCCTCCGTCTTCACAGTAGAAGGTGTAAAAGGCATACCTAAAATGGTGGGGAACCAAGGGTCTAATGAGGTTGAGCAACTTAATGTAATTCATATAAGTAGAGAAAAAGTACTAGAGAAACTAATGGGACTAAAAGCCGACAAATCCCCTGGACCTGACGGCCTACATCCAATGGTTCTAACAGAGGTGGCTGCACAGAAAGTGGACGCATTGGTTTTAATCTTTCAAAATTCCCTAGAGTCTAGAACGGTCCCAGCGGATTGGAAGGTAGCAAATGTTAACTCCGCTATTCAAGAAAGGAGGTAGAAAGAAAACAAAGAACTACAGGCCAATTAGCCCGACATCAGTTAACATAGAAACATAGAAAATAGGTGCAGGAGCAGGCCATTCAGCCCTTCTAGCCTGCACCGCCATTCAATGAGTTCATGGCTGAACATGAAACTTCAGTACCCCATTCCTGCTTTCTCGCCATACCCCTTGATCCCCCTAGTAGTAAGGACTTCATCTAACTCCCTTTTGAATATATTTAGTGAATTGGCCACAACTACTTTCTGTGGTAGAGAATTCCACAGGTTCACCACTCTCTGGGTGAAGAAGTTTCTCCTCATCTCGGTCCTAAATGGCTTACCCCTTATCCTCAGACTGTGACCCCTGGTTCTGGACTTCCCCAACATTGGGAACATTCTTCCTGCATCTAACCTGTCTAAACCCGTCAGAATTTTAAACGTTTCTATGAGGTCCTCTCTCATTCTTCTGAACTCCAGTGAATACAAGCCCAGTTGATCCAGTCTTTCTTGATAGGTCAGTCCCATCATCCCGGGAATCAGTCTGGTGAATCTTCGCTGCACTCCCTCAATAGCAAGAATGTCCTTCCTCAAGTTAGGAGACCAAAACTGTACACAATACTCCAGGTGTGGCCTCACCAAGGCCATGTACAACTGTAGCAACACCTCCCTGCCCCTGTACTCAAATCCCCTCGCTATGAAGGCCATTTGCTTTCTTAGCCGCCTGCTGTACCTGCATGCCAACCTTCAATGACTGATGTACCATGACACCCAGGTCTCGTTGCACCTCCCCTTTTCCTAATCTGTCACCATTCAGATAATAGTCTGTCTCTCTGTTTTTACCACCAAAGTGGATAACCTCACATTTATCCACATTATACTTCATCTGCCATGCATTTGCCCACTCACCTAACCTATCCAAGTCGCTCTGCAGCCTCACCGCATCCTCCTCGCAGCTCACACTGCCACCCAACTTAGTGTCATCCGCAAATTTGGAGATACTACATTTAATCCCCTCGTCTAAATCATTAAAAGTAATCGCCCAACGTTGTCGGGAAAATGCTGGAATACATTGTTAAGGAAGTGGTATCAGGGCACTTAGAAAATCATTACATGATTAGGTAGAGTCAACATGTTTTTATGACAGGGAAATAGTGTTCGAAAAATTTATTAGAGTATTTTTGAGGATGTCACTAGAGTGGGATAAAGGGGAACCAGTGGATGTAGTATATTTGGACTTCCAAAAGGCATTAAATAAGGTACCACATAAAATATTATTATCGAAGATAAGGGCTCATGGGATTGGAGGTAATGTATTAGCATGGATAGACGATTGGGAAATGGACAGAAAACAGAGTAGGGATAAATGGGTCTTATTTAAGAAGGCAGGCTGTAACTAGTGGGGTGCCACAAGGATCAGTGCTGGGCCTTCAGCTATTTACAATCTATATTAATGACCTAGATGAAGGGACCGAGTGTAGTGTATCCAAGTTTGCTGACAACTCAAAGCTAGGTGGGACAGTAAGCTGTGAGGTGAAGGCAAAGGGATATAGATAGACTAAGTGAGTGGGCAGTAAGGTGGCAGATGGAGTATAATGTAGGGAAATGTGAGGTTATTCACTTTGGTAGGAAGAATAAAAAAACGGAATTTTTTTAAATGGTGAGAAACTTTTAAATGTTGGTGTTCAGAGAGATTTAGAAACATAGAAAATAGGAAAATAGGTGCAGGAGTAGGCCATTCGGCCCTTCGAGCCTGCACCGCCATTCAATGAGTTCATGGCTGAACATGCAACTTCAGTACCCCATTCCTGCTATAGAAACAGAAAATGTGGGTGTCCTTGTGCAAAAAACACCGAAAGCTAGCATGCAGGTACAGCAAGCAATAAGGAAGGCAAATGGCATGTTGTCCTTTATTGCAAGGGGGTTAGAGTACAAGAATAAGGAAGTCGTGCTACAATTGTACAGGGCCTTGGTGAGACCTGGAGTACTGTGCACAGTTTTGGTCTCCTTATCTAAGGAAGGATATACTTGCCTTGGAGGTTCACTGCATTGATTCCTGGGATGAGTGGGCTGTCTTATGATGAGAGATTATGTAGAATGGGCCTATACTCTGTGGAGTTTAGAAGAATGAGAGGTGATCTCATTGAAACATACAAGATTCTGAAGGGGATTGACAGGGTAGATGCTGAGAGGTTGTTTCCCCTGGCTGGAGTGTCCAGACTAGGGGGCACAGTCTCAGGATAAGGGGTTGGCCATTTAAGACAGAAATGAGGAGGAATCTCTTCACTCAGAGGGTTATGAATCTTTGGAATTCTCTGCCCCAGAGGGCTGTGGATGCTGAGTCATTGAGTATATTCAAGGCTGAGATAGATAGATTTTTGGGGTCATGGGGAATCAAGGGATATGGAGATCAGGCAGGAAAGTGGGGCTGAGATAGATGATCAGCCATGATCTTATTGAATGGCGGAGCAGGCTCGAGGGGCCGTATGGCCTACTCCTGCTCCTATTTCTTATGTTCTTATGAATATCCAACAGTTGCTGTTCAGGTTGCGCCGTTCTGCTGTGAGCTTTGCGAAAACAGCATCTTGATCTTAGCCTTTCTTTTTTTTTTTTTAAGAACTTACTGGCCCAGAAATCCCGGCCTCCCCAGGTCCATATGGAGTGCTTACAGACCCGGGAAGGCATCGCAAAAAACGGTTTTCAGCACACAATGCGCATGCGCTGAAAACCGGCTTTTTCGATCTGTCAAGCTAGAGCTTGACAGATCCAACGCATCTCGGGAGCGAGGACATTTGCTTGGGCAAGATTGTGGGATTTACCCATATCTTGCCGGCAAATGTCCTCAAAATTCTAGGGCCTGATAAAAGCTGGCGCATAGCCTACTTTTACAGGCATAAGAGTTTAAAAACATACAAAAATATAACAAAAATTTAAAAAACACATTTTTTAAAACGCTGCCCACTACGTTACATTTATTTTTAACCATAATTTTTAAAACTTTTTAAAAACTCGGAAAAAAAAAAATTCTCAAAGATTAACTTTAATATTTCAATTAATTTTTTGTGTTTTTTATTTCTTATTACATGTCTTTAGTGTCTTTGATTTTTTTTCTCATTAATAGCAATGAGAACTCGCAGATACAGAGTTCCCATTACTATTAATGAGGAAGCTGTGGAATACTGTACCTGATTGGCTGTGTGACTGCACCTTCTGCGTGGGAACCCTCCGGACGGGAGCGCGCGTCGCAGCGCGGGAAGAGAAGGCCTCCCCAGCGGAATCACAGGCTCTTCCTGGACCACCAGGTACTTTCGTAGAAATGTTTCAGGTTCCGGCGGAGGCAATTGCCCGCGGGAAGCCTCCATCCGGAATTTCAGCCCCAAGGTATTTGCCCATTAAAGTCACCACAAAAAGTTAACTCTTGTTATTACAAGCGCAAGTACCCTTTTAACAACGCAGTAAGTGCTCATGACTTGACAGCCAACCACTCTGGCACCGAACATTAACTATTACAATGTGAAGCCTTATTCCCTCAGCTTGGGAATTGTTTTAGGAGATTTTTTTTTTTTAATTCTTATTTTTCCTGTGTCTCTTTTTCTGTCTTTCTTAATCCAATCTTTCATTCCCTCTCTATTATTTATTTTTTTGCACCTGATTTTATAGTGAATTCACCTCCTTTAATTCACCCTCCATTTCGGTCATTCCTGTATTTATTTCACATTAGTTAAGGTGCTAACCTGTTGGTTGCCCCGTTCCATGGCTTTGTTACCTCCAGACCTGACTATTCCAACACACTCCTGGCCGGCCTTCTACGTTCTACCCCAGTAAACTTGAGGTTATCTAAAACTCTGCTGCCCGTGTCCGAATTCGCATCAAGTCCTGTTCACCCATCACCCTTGTGCTCGCTGACCTACATTGGCTCCCGGATAAACAACCCCCCCCCCCGCCCCCCCGAGATATGTGCGCTCCTCTAATTCGGCATCTTGAGCAGCGCAGATTTTCATCATTCAAACATTGGTGGCCCAAGGCCCCAAGCTCTGGCATTCCCTCCCAAACCTCTCCGCCTCTCTACCTCTCTCTCCTCCTTTAAGACGTTCCTTAAAACCTACCTCTTTGACCAAGCTTTTGGTCACCTGTCCTAATTTCTTCTCATGTGTTTCTGTATCGTAACTCTCTTGGGACATCTTACTACGTGAAAGGCACTATATAAATACAAGCGTAGGTATCTCGGGGAGGGGGGGGGGGGGGTTAGAAAGATAGGGAGGGGTGAGGCCATGGAGGGATTTGAAAACAAGGATGCTTAACCGGGAGTCGATATAGGTCAGCGAACACAGGTGCGATGGGTGAACGGGACTTGATGCGAGTTAGGACATTGGGCAGCTGAGTTTAGGATGACCTCAAGTTTAAGGAGGGTAGAATGTGGGCACTCCACTTCAAACAGAATGCTTACAATCAGCAGATAAATCTGTCCCTTTTACCTCATCTGTACAGGACACAGGAGAGCTGTCATGAAGACACAGAAGCTGTACAGTACTAGACATGGCTGCATTGTTCTTTGTTAATACAGTGTTATATTCATAATGCCTGGAAGGCTACAATCCCCTACAGCATTACTCCTTTCAAGTGTCCAGGTAATCAGACACTCTTTACTGAGAAGCACAAGTAACTGGAATACAAGGTTAACCATTTCCAGGAACTCAAAAGACTCTCTCCAACTGATGATGCCTTCACTGCCAGAATTCCACAACAACCAATTGAACAATCTCTCATTTATCGCCCATGACAATGTACAAAAGCCCATTATAAAAGGATAAGAGTGGCAAAGCACCTAGCTCCAATATAACCAGTTCTGACGAAGGGTCGTCGAGCTGAAAGTTTAACTTGGTTTCTCTCTACACATGCTGCTTGACCTGCTGAGATTGCCAGCATTTTCTGTCATTATTTCAGATTCCAGCATCCGCAGTATCTTGCTTTTATATTTAACCAAGGATTGCTCAGCCACTCCAGACCACAACTCAGAATCTTCCAGCTAACCTGGGATGGAGGGATGGTTCCCCTAGAGTTAAACAACATGCCTGTCGTCACATCGTGTAAGGCCTTAGTTGGAGTATTGTGTACAGTTATGGCCAAGATATAACAGCAATGGAAAAAGTGCAGCACAGATTCACGAGGATGCTGCCAAGAGAGAGACAGATTTGTGAGCGATAAGGGAATAAAGGGTTATGGAGAGCGGGCAGGGAAGTGGAGCTGAGTCCATGATCAGATCAGCCATGATCTTATTGAATAGTGGAGCAGGCTCAAGGGGCCAAATGGCCTACTCCTGCTCCTGTTTCTTATGTTCTTATGTTCTTATGTTAGGAATGAGGTTACAATTCAGTAGGCTGTTACCAGGGATGAGGGGTCATGTATGAAGAGAGACTTGAGAAATTGCAGATTCTTTCACAAGAGCTACAACAACATGAGCTCTAGCACCTTTAACGTAGTGAAACATCTCAAGGCACTTCACAGGAGTATTACGAGACAAAAAAAAATTGACACAGAGCCGTATAAGTAGAAATTAGGGCAGGTGACCGCTTGGTCAAAGAGGTACATTTTAAGGAGCATCTTGAAGGAGGAGAGAGGTAGCGAGGCGGAGAGGGAATTCCAGAACTTAGGGCCGAGGCAACAGAAGGCACAGCAACCACTGGTTGAGTGATTATAATCAGGGATACTCAAGAGGGCAGAATTAGAGGAGAGCAGATACCTTTGGGAGTTGTGGGGCTGAAGGAGATTATAGGAATAGGGAGGGGCGAAGCCATGGAGGGATTCGAAAAGAGGGTTTGAGAGGTTCTTAAGATAATGAAGCATTATGATAATGTAAGTTGTCATAGGCTAACTAAGGAAATAAGGGATGGTATCAAATTGAAAACAAGGGCATACAAAGTGGCCAAGACTAGTGGGAGGCCAGAGGATTGGGAAGCTTTTAAAAGCCAGCAAAGAATGACTAAAAAAATGAGAGGGTGAAGATAGATTATGAAATTAAGCTAGCACAAAATATAAAACCAGATAGTAAGAGTTTCTACAGGTACATAAAAAGGAAAAGAGTAGCTGAAGTAAATGTTAGTCCCCGAGAGGATGAGACTGGGGAATTAACAATGGGGAACAGGGAAATGAGAGAGACTTTGATCAAATATTTTGTATTGGTCTTCACAGTAGAAGGCACTAAAAACATCTCAATAGGGGATAATCAAAGGGCTATAGGGAGGGAGGAACTTAATACAATCACTATCACTAAAGTAGCAGTACTTAGTAAAATAATGGGACTAAAAGCGGAAAGTCCCCTGGACCTGATGCCTTGCATCCTAGGATCCTAAAAGAAGTGGCTGCAGAGATAGTGGATGCATTGGTTGTAATCTACCAAAATTCCCTAGATTCTGGGGAGGTCCCAGCGGATTGGAAAACCGCAAATCTAACGCCGCTATTTAAAAAAAGGAGGCAGACAGAAAACAGGAAACTATAGACCAGTTAGCCTAACATCTGTTGTTGGTAAAATGTTGGAGTCCATCGTTAAGGAAGCAGTAGCAGGACATTTGGAAAAGCATAATTCAATCAAGCAGAGTCAGCATGGTTTTATGAAAGGGAAATCATGTTTGACAAATTTTCTGGTGTAATTTGAGGATGTAACAAGCAGGGTGGATAAGGGGAACCAGTGGATGTGGTGAATTTGGATTTACAGAAGGCATTCGAAAAGATGCCACATAAAAGGTTACTGCACAAGATAAAAGTTCACGGGATGGGGGTAATATATCAGCATAGATAGAGGATTGGCTAACGAACAGAAAACAGAGAGTCAGGATAAATGGGTCATTTTCCGGTTGGCAAACAGTAATTAGTGGGGTGCCGCAGGGGCCTCAACTATTTACAATCTGTATTAATGACTTAGATGAAGGGACCGAGTGTAATGTAGCCAAGTTTGCTGATGATACAAAGATGGGTGGGAAAGCAAATTGTGAGGACAACACAAAAAATTTGCAAAGGGCTATAGGCAGGCTAAGTGAGTGGGCATTGTAGGAAAATGTGAGGTTATCCACTTTGGCAGAAAAAATAGAAAAGCAGATTATAATTTAATTGGAGAAAAATTGCATAAGTGCTGCAGTACAGCAGGACTTGGGAGTCCTTGTGCATGAAACACAAAAAGTTAGTATGTGGGTACAGCAAGTAATCCGGAAGGCAAATGAAATGTTGGCCTTTATTGCAAGGGGAATAGGGTATAAAAGCAGAGACGTCCTGCTTCACTGTACAAGGTTATTGGTGAGGCCACACCTGGAGTACTGCGTACAATGTTGATCTCTGTATTTAAGGAAGAATATACTTGCATTGGAGGCTGTTCAGAGAAGGTTCACTAGGATGATTCTGGAGATGAGGGGGTTGACTTATGAAGATAGGTTGAGTAGGTTGGGTCTATACTCATTGGAGTTCAGAAGAGTGAGAAGTGATCTTATAAGATAATGAAGGGCTGGACAAGTTGGATGCAGAGTGTATATTTCCATTCATAGGGGAAACTAAAACTAGGGGGCATAGTCTCACATTAAGGGTCCGCCCATTTAAAACTGAGATGAGGAGGAATTTAATCTCTCAGAGGGTTGTAAGTCTGTGGAATTATCTGCTCCAGAGAACTGTGGAGGCTGGGTCATTGAATATATTTAAGGCAGTGACACAGATTTTTGAGCGATAAGGGAATAAAAGGTTGTGGGGAGCGGGCTGGGAAGTGGAGCCGAGTCCATGATCAGATCATCCATGATCTTATTAAATGGCGGAGCAGGCTCGAGGGGCCAGGTGGCCTACTCCTGCTCCTATTTCTTATGTTCTTATGTTCTATCTCCATTGGTCAGCAAGATGGTAATATAAACATAAGTACAAGAATGACAAAGAATTGAAGGGGAGGTTAGAATAATATTTTTGTGCGGAATTCTCTGCCACAAGCAGAATCCATAAATTATCTTAAAGGAAAAACTGGATAGTTGCTTGAAAAGGAGGAATACTAAAGGGTTTGGGGAGCCAATGGGATTATACCACATTCCACATGCAGAAAAACACCATTGAAAGGCCTGTTTGTTTATAGCAATGTTTGGATTCCGAATGTAGGATTCCTAAGTACCGGAGGTGAAGGAATGGTCAGCTTTTAACCAGCATGCCTAAGACAATGCAATGTTTTGTCCCAAATGTACATTTTATTGATCATGAGACTGTATAAGACATTTGCTTAGAGCACAACCGCTAGTAATATCCATTGATGGCACGTAGAAACACACATGGTGCACACAAGAATTAGGTCAGATTGACCAGTCTGTACTTGATATTTTTAAAAATTCATTCACGTGATGTGGGCGTTGCTGGCAAAGCCAGCATTTACTGCCCATCCCTCGAGAAGGTGGTGATAGAAACATAGAAACATAGAAAATAGGTGCAGGAGTAGGCCATTCGGCCCTTCTAGCCTGCACCGCCATTCAATGAGTTCATGGCTGAACATGCAACTTCAGTACCCCATTCCTGCTTTCTCGCCATACCCCTTGATCCCCCTAGTAGTAAGGACTTCATCTAACTCCTTTTTGAATATATTTAGTGAATTAGCCTCAACAACTTTCTGTGGTAGAGAATTCCACAGGTTCACCACTCTCTGGGTGAAGAAGTTTCTCCTCATCTCGGTCCTAAATGGCTTACCCCTTATCCTTAGACTGTGTCCCCTGCTTCTGGACTTCCCCAATATTGGGAACATTCTTCCTGCATCTAACCTGTCTAACCCCATCAGAATTTTAAACGTTTCTATGAGGTCCCCTCTCATTCTTCTGAACTCCATTGAATACAAGCCCAGTTGTTCCAGTCTTTCTTGATATGTCAGTCCCGCCATCCCGGGAATCAGTCTGGTGAACCTTCGCTGCACTCCCTCAATAGCAAGAATGTCCTTCCTCAAGTCAGGAGACCAAAACTGTACACAATACTCCAGGTGTGGCCTCATCAAGGCCCTGTACAACTGTAGCAACACCTCCCTGTACTCAAATCCCCTCGCTATGAAGGCCAACATGCCATTTGCTTTCTTAACCGCCTGCTGTACCTGCATGCCAACCTTCAATGACTGATGTACCATGACACCCAGGTCTCGTTGCACCTCCCCTTTTCCTAATCTGTCACCATTCAGATAATAGTATGTCACTCTGTTTTTACCACCAAAGTGGATAACCTCACATTTATCCACATTATACTTCATCTGCCATGCATTTGCCCACTCACCTAACTTATCCAAGTCGCTCTGCAGCCTCATAGCATCCTCCTCGCAGCTCACACTGCCACCTAACTTAGTGTCATCCACAAATTTGGAGATACTACATTTAATCCCCTCGTCTAAATCATTAATGTACAATGTAAACAGCTGGGGCCCCAGCACAGAACCTTGCGGTACCCCACTAGTCACTGCCTGCCATTCTGAAAAGTACCCACTTACTCCTACTCTTTGCTTCCTGTCTGACAACCAGTTCTCAATCCACGTCAGCACACTACCCCCAATCCCATGTGCTTTAACTTTGCACATTAATCTCTTGTGTGGGACCTTGTCAAAAGCCTTCTGAAAGTCCAAATACACCACATCAACTGGTTCTCCCTTGTCCACTCTACTGGAAACATCCTCAAAAAATTCCAGAAGATTTGTCAAGCATGATTTCCCTTTCACAAATCCATGCTGACTTGGACCTATCATGTCACCTCTTTCCAAATGCGCTGCTATGACATCCTTAATAATTGATTCCATCATTTTACCCACTACTGAGGTCAGGCTGACCGGTCTATAATTCCCTTGATGAGCCGCCTTATACAACTGAGTGACTTGCTCGGCCGCTTTCAGAGGGCAATTCAGAGTCAAGCACTTTGCTGCGGATCGTAGTCATATACAGGCCAGACACGGTCACCACACGTTAGAAAAATCCACGACAGACATCTTCCATCCTCTCAATTGGAGTTCAGGACTGGAACATCGGGTCCTTCATTGAAACATTGATGAACCCGTGGAAGCAAGTCATCCTCGTTCGAGGGGCCGCTGATGATGATGATGAGGAGACAGGGTAAGGCTGGCAGATTTCCTTCCCTAAAGGAAGGACAATAGTGAACCAGATGTGTATGCTTTCAATAAGACTAGTGTAATGGCTGCAAAGCGACGGAAGGTTGCAATGCCGGTGTGGCTCGGAGGTGATGGAGCCAATTGCTCCAGCTGATGGACTGACCAAGCTGCCATTAGGCTGAGTTGGTGTACAATAAAGGAGAAATAGATAAGATACACAATACGATACTTGCATTGTCATATCCGATTTCCATTACTGTGCCACTCCTATCAGCAACTGATCCCCACTATCCTAGTGTTGTTACAGCTCAAAATATTCTTTCCGATTTGGGAAAATATGATTGTAATGCTGGATGCTTAGCACAATTTGAATGGCACAGAAGGTCAAAAAGTAATCACACTAATGCTCTCATGCATCCATTACACTGCACAGCTGGTCATGAGGGACTGTGCTGTGACAAGCTGCAGTTGAAGAAGTGGAATTTGGGAATGTGTGAAAGAGAGAGATTGCTGCCTTGCATCATTTTTTTTTTAAACCAGTTGTTATTAAATACACTCGGTTCCGCAATATTTAAACTGTGTTTTGGAGCTTTGTTCATAATTGGCTCGAGTACAAAATAGCTTTTTAGTTGAGCGGAGAAAGAGAGCCCAGAAATTTTTTATTGGCAAGTTGGAATCTGAGCAAGTGACCTATCGGCACGGCAGTGAGCAGAAAATGATCTCCTCATCGAAGTCAAAAAATATATACATTTTACAGTCTTGTACTCTTAGATTTTTCTTTCCACGTTTGATTGTTACATCTTCAGTGACAGCTTGCAAGTTTGACACAAGATACCGAATTCCTTTCCCCTCCCATTTAGAGAAAGGGAAAGTTTCAGTGAGTTGCTGTAAAACATTGCCGTTATGGAACAGGTTACTCGAAGCTGAAGGCCCTGAGCCATTGCGGGCAGCAAAGTAACAAGTTGGTTACATCCCATCGGTGTTAGTGTTTGCTATTAACATGCTGGATTATAAATCATACTAAAGCCGAGTTGGGTGGAGTTTGGAACAAAACCCTCCACCCAAGGCAGAATATGTAAACTTGCAACAAAAAAAATCAAGAACTGCCAAATCGAGGAGAGCCAAAACCAAATGAATGACAGAAATCAGAGTACCCCATGGGAAGACCGGCTAATAGACGTGGCCCCATTCGAGGAGGTAGCTCAGATTACAGAACGGGTTGGACAACATAAAGAAGTGGGCAGAACAATGGCTGATGAAATTTAACATGGACAAGTCGAAAGTACTGCACATGGAAAAGGGGTGAAGCGTTAAGACTCCCAGCTGAAGATGAAGCTGCAATAGACCCAGGAGTCTTAGTGGATTTGATGCTCAACATGTCCAACTAAATGGCTTACTCCAAAATGCCAAATTGTGCCGGAGGCCTGCACATTTTGTGACCGTACAGTGGGTGGTTTTATAATCACACTGTGTATCGCAGATTAGGGCTACTGGTATGGGAACCTTCGGAGGATCGGCAGTATCTCTGGCCAGCAGATTAGGGCTACTGGTAAGGGAACATTCGGAGGATCGGCAGTATCTCTGGCAAGCAGCTGAATTGTTTTGGCTGTGGTGTATCTAAATTCGCAATCTCTATCTGCCTGCAATACAAATCTAATTCTTCAAATATTTTGTCAAGGGAAGACTTGGTGATAGCCAGGGAGCTACTGCCTGGAAACAGCAATGGCTATCTTTATGGGTTTACTGAGGAAAGGGGATAACTACAAAACATTCACCTATTAGACAAGAGCTGGACAATAAATGTGTGTGCCAGGAAAAATAGATGACATGACAATCAGGGCTCCACTAATTACATTGACAGGCAATTCACAGCCCAACAAAAGAACTGTGCCATATTTTCTATGACGAGGATAAGGCTGATCAATATTCAGCCTTTATGTAGGTCCAGCTCTTGTAATTTTTTGTTTCATTCATGGGATGTGGGCATCACTGGCAAGGCCAGCATTTATTGCCCATCCCTCATTGCCCTTGAAAAGGTGGTGGTGAGCTGCCTTCTTGAACCGCTGCAGTCCATGTGGTGAAGGTACTCCCACAATGCTGACTTTGTCGCAGTGGTTTGGTGTAACTGAGTGGCTTTGCTGGGCCATTTCAACCACATTGTTGCCAAATATAGGCCAGAGAGGGGGCAGCGAAAACTAACTGCAGCGGTACCCTGCTCCTGACAAAATGCCTAGAACACGACCTTGTCATCACCAACACCCTGTTCCATCAGAGGGACAAGTACAAGGCATCGTGGCAACACTCCCGCTCCAAGCACTGGAATCTGCTCGACTACGTCATGGCCCGAGCGAGGGACCGCAAGGACGTGCGCATCACCCGCGCCATGATGGGAGCAGACGACTGCTGGAAGGACCACCGCGTAATCCGCTCCATTATCAATATAGTCCCAAAGCAGCGATGGCAATAATGCCGCAGAAAAATCAATGCCGGGGCACTCAAAGACCCAGTTAAGAAAGCCCTATACAGCCAGTACCTCACTACCAACCTGGCGACCCTCGATGACCCTGAGACGCAGAGTGCCTACAGCGCCTGGTCTGCCCTCAAGGCCACCATAACCCACGCCTGAGAAGAGACGATCGGTCACTCAACCAGGAAACACCAGGACTAGTTTGAGGAGAATTACCAGGAGATGCAAGAGCTAATAAGCCGCAACCGCAAGGCATTTCTGAACTTAAAGCAACAACCCAACTCGGGAGCAGCAAAGCAGCTCTACAGGGGGCTGAAGGCCGAGGTCCAACAAAAAACCCGCGACCTAAAAGGGAGATCCAGCAGCTGGCCGACAGCCATGATGTGCGAGGATTCTTCAGCGCAGTCAAGGCCACCTACGGCCTAAGCACCCAAGGCCCCACCCCACTGCTACCCAAAAACAGAGAGGCACTCATTAAGGACGCCGAGGCAGTCAGGGCCCGCTGGAAGGAGCACTTCGAATATCTCCTTAAATTGAGACGCTGCCTTCGACACGAGTGTCCTCGACTCAATTCTGCACCATGCTACCCGCCACCATCTGAGCAAAACCCCAGCCCTGCACGAGGGAGAAAAGGCCATCCGCCAGCTCAAGAACAAGGCGGCATTAGGAGCAAATGGAATCTCCACTGAGGCACTAAAGCATGGCAGAGAGGCACTATTGGCACGAATGCATGACCTCATCTCTCTCATCTGGAAGGAGGAGCGCAAGCTGGGAGATCTCAGGTGCCGCAATCGTGACCAAATTCCATAAAGGGGAAAAGTCCGATTGCGGCAACTACAGAGGAATCTCCCTGCTGTCGGCCACTAGGAAAGTCACCACAAGAATTTTCCTCAACTGTCTTCTCCCTGTGGCTGAAGAGCTCCTCCCAGAGTCACAATGCAGATTCCTCCTACTAAGGGGTACAATGGACATGATCTTCACCGTGTGACAACTACAAGAGAAATGCAGGGAACAGCACCAACCCTTGTATATGGCCTCCTTTGACCTCACAAAGGCCTTTGACACCGTCAACCGTGAGGGTCTATGGAGTGTCCTCCTCAGTTTCGGCTGACCCCAAAAATTTGTCACCATCCTCCGCCTGCTCCATGACGACATGCAGGCCGTGATCCTGACCAACAGATCCACCACAGACCCAATCCACGTCTGGACCGGGGTCAAGCAGGGCTGCATCATCGCACCAACGCTCTTCTCGAACATTCTTGCTGCCATGCTCCATCTCACTATCAACAAGCTCCCCGCTGGAGTGGAACTAAACTATAGAACCAATGGGAACCTGTTCAATGTATGTCGCCTCCAGACTAGATCCAAGACCGTCCCATCCTCCGTCATCGAACTACAGAACACGGATGCTTGCGTCTGCGCACACCCAGCGCCCTAGTCAACACCTTCATCTTCACCGAGACATACGAAAGCATGGGCCTTACGCCAAACATCCGTAAGACAAAGGTCCTCCATCAAACTGACCCCGCCACACAGCACTACCCCACACCCCGCCCCCCTCCCCCCCCGGTCATCAAATTCACGGCGAGGCCTTGGACAATGTGGACCATTTTCCATACCTCGGGAGCCTACTGTCAGCAAGGGCAGACACCGATGACAAGGTCCAACACTACCTCCAGTGTGCCAGCGCAGCCTTCGGTCGCCTGGGGAAGAGAGTGTTTGAAGACCAGGACCTCAAATCTGGCACCAAGCTTATGATCTACAGGGCAGTAGTGATGCCTGCCCTCCTATATGGCTCAGAGACGAGGACCATTTACAGTATTCACTTCAAAGCACTGGAGAAGTACCACCAGTGCTGCCTCCGCAGGATCCTGCAAATCCACTGGGAGGATAGATGCATTCAACATCAGTGTTCTTGCTCAGACCAACATCCCGGCATCGAAGCACTGACCACACTCGACCAGCTCCATTGGCCGGGCCACATCGTCCACATGCCCGACACGAGACTCCCTAAGCAAGTGCTCTACTCGGAACTTCTACACAGCAAGCGAGCCCCAGGTGGGCAGAGGAAACGCTTCAAGGACACTCTCAAAGACTCCTTGATAAAGTGCAACATCCCCACTGGCACCTGGGAATCCCTGGCCTAAGACCGCCCAAAGTGGAGGATGAGCATCGGGGAGGGCGTTGAGCACCTTGAGCCTCGTCGCTGAGAGCACGCAGAAACCAAGCGCAGACAATGGAAGGAACGTGCAGCAAACCAGGCTCCCCACCCATCCTTTCCTTCAACCACTGTCTGTCCCACCTGTTGGAGACTGCAATTCCCACATTGGACAGTACAGCCACCTGAGAACTCACTTTTAGAGTGGAAGCAAGTCTTCCTCGATTTTGAGGGACTGCCTATGATGATGAGACCAGGTAAGAACGGCAAACTTCCTCCCCTACAGGACATTAGTGAGTCAGATGGGTTTTTAAAGACAATCCGGACGTTTTTGTGGTCACTATTACAGATACTAACTTGTGCATTCTAGATTTATTTAATTAGCTGAATTTAATTTTCCTCAGCTGCCGTGATGGGATTTGAACTCACGTCTCTGAATCATTACTCCAGGCCTCTGGATTACTAGTCCAGTCACAGAACCACTATGCTACCATAATAGTATCGGACCCACTGTGGTAGCTAACATAAAATCCAACTGAAAGTGGGAACAATTCAGTCAGGGCTGTCTGTTAATTGAGAATTTGTCAGTACCTTTCCTAAGAAGCCACAATTTGCTTGCTAATATTAGGCCTCAATTGACGTGTATGAGAATGCATTTGGATGGCCGATACGTAGTGTCCCACAGTGAAAGATTGAAACCTGCTTCGGAGGAGTTTGTCAGACAGAAACTTGTAAATAGATGCAGTAAATGACCTAGTCACACCACACCTTGGCCATGTTGCTTGGCAACAGACAAGAAATACAAAGTCAAATAGCCAGGAAACTATTTGGGAACGTAACTTTACCCAAGGAAGTTGAAGCAGTGTTTAAATTAATTGCCGAGTGGGCCTTTGACAATGGATCAGGGAAAAGTGATTATGGTGAAAATTCCTATGTGAATTCTCTACTCTTTTTTTGACGAGCTGGGAGGACTGATATAATTACTCTTTATATTGGCACAGCAGAGGATGCTTCCTCGCCTTAATGTCGGAGTGAAAAAAAGAACTAGCATCGGTAGACCGACATGTTGAGAAGATGCTGGTGGGAATATTACTGGGCCATCCGCGAACCGGGGTTGTTTCCTGCAGTCACAGTTCCAAAGCTTGATTCTGGAGCAACTGCAGAAGATTCAGTGAAGTAACTGAAGGTCGAAGGCAAATACACAAGGCCTCGAGCTGATGATCCTTTAGACTTTCTTAAAGGCCACGTGTATTAGCATACCAGATAGGGCTCCTGGATATCAGCAAGTAGTAGTATTAGGCAGTCCCTCCTATCGAGGATGACTTGCTTCCACACCAAAAAGGGATGAGTTCACAGGTGTTTCAATGAGGGACCTGACATTCTAGGTCTCGAACTGAAAGGTGGAAGATACCTGTGCATGGGTTCTTTTAACGTGAGGTGGCGTTTGCACACCAGCCACCACATGGGCTTGACAGAGCCAAGTCTTGATCCAGTGGCAAGGGTTAACCAAGACGACTGGAGACCAAGCTCTGCTGCACTGACCTAGTGCGCACGCATGCTCCTACTATCCGTAGATCACAGTGTGGGCTGGCCCGTGCTGCCCCTGGGCCCTGATCATGACGCTCCTGGGCCCCGATCTCTCATTGCTCCACAGGACATGAATTAGTCTCTTCTTATCTTGGAGACATCAAATATCAACACTGTTATTTGAAATATCAAAATATTAATAACCCTTCAACTAGGCTGGAGTTTAACATCAGATGTACATCCCGACAGTTGGTCCAAGACGGCATCTCACCGCGGCTCCAGGTTATTCCAATTCAAGGTTACTATCACTCGAGCTGTGCAATGCCTGCCCTCCATTCCAGCTCCCTATGCACGATATGTCGGCTGGTCTGATGGACAGTTGATGTGTCGTGTATCTTGACGACACTGTTACATCATGCAGGAGAATGGAACACCTGAAGGATCTGTAGGGAAAAGTGTCATCCTAGCTCCAGAAAGCAGGGCCAACTATAAAACTGCAAATATCAATATTTGAGAGATAATATTCTATTGTTTTAACTCAGCATGAAGCAGGATCACAGAAAGGCAACAAGCTGAAGGTGCATTTCTACCACCCAGGATTGCGTCAGATGTCATGTTTTCTCAGAATAGCTGGACATTATTGAAAATGTATTAGATACCTTCCCTCAGGCACCAGTGCCATTATTGGAGAACCACTAATGTCACTTGAATGGAGATACCCCATATTTGTGGCTTACATAGCCTTGGTCCTGAAGGGGAACCGGTGTTCGATGCTGATACTATGTATTCCCAATTACTCACTAGATTTGAAGTATACAATGATGTATCCAATTTGGGTCTAGGAGCAACACTGGTTCCATTATTTTTATATTATTTATTCATTTGATGTGATGTGGGCGTCGTTGGCAAGGCCGGCATTTATTGCCCATCCCTAATTGCCCTTGAGAAGGTGGTGTTGGTGAGCTGCCTTTTTGAACTGCTGCATTTTGATAGCACAATAAAAGCTGCTATTATAATTTATAAGCTGGACTCTTGACACAGAGATGGAGAGTAAATATTCTACAACTGAACGAGTGCCTGGTGGTTATTTGGGCAGGAGAACACACTAGGCCATATCTAGCTTGTCAGATGGTTATGGATCACAGTGCCCTGCAGTGGCCTCTTACCTATCCAGATCCATTTGATCACATGAGGCAGTGGTGTCTGTGTCTTCTGGAGTTTTTTGTTCTGTAACTCACAGCGCTGGGGGAGGAGAACACGGTGCCAGACGCATTGTCTAGAAATCCGCATCTGGAGTAGTGCGCGCAGTTCTGGTCTCCTTAACCAAGAAAGGATATACTTGCCATAGAGGAGGTGCAGCGAAGGTTCACTAGACTGATTCCTGGGATGGCAGGACTGTCATATGAGGAGAGATTGGGTTGACTAGGCCTGTATTCACTAGAGTTTAGAAGAATGAGAGGAGATCTCATTGAAACGTATAAATTCTGACGGGGTTGGATAGACTGGATGCGGGGAGGATGTTTCCCCTGGCTGGGAAGTCTAGAACAAGGGGTCACAGTCTTAGGATACGGGGTAGGATATTTAGGACCAAGAGGAGGAGAAATGTTTTCACTCTGAGGGTGGTGAACCTGTGGAATTCTCTACCACAGAAGACTGTGGAGGCCAAGTCACTGAATATATTTAAGAGGGAGATAGATAGATTTCTAGACACAAAAGACATCAAGGGGTATGGGGAAAAAGCGGGAATATGGTGTTGAGATAGAGGATCAGCCATGATTATATTGAATGGCGGTGCAGACTCGAAAGGCAGAATGGCCTACCACTGCTCCAATTTTCTATGTTTCTATCCTGTATGGTGGGGGGGGGGGGAAATGGGACACAAGAGGAACTAGCCATTCCACTGGAGAAAGCAGGACTGACGATGACTTATTTTATTGAAGATCCAACAGTTCCAATCCAGGGTAAGGAACGGTTGGAAAAAAAAAAGTTGCTAGATAACTATCTGATGATCGGACCAGTCAGAAGAGCACACTTGGCAGGTTAGTAGGTGAAAAGGAAACATCAATGGCTCTGCTGCTTGGAGGAATACATTGTGTACTACCACCCTGAGCAGCATGGGCCAAGTATGATTTCCAAGTTAGTGCAGAAGCTGTGTGCCAGAGAAAATTATGACCCACTTATCCGAGAGGATTCCAGTGGGCCCTTGGGTATCGCAAAAGCTACGCTGAGACTCTTTCAACAAGCTTACTGGCGGGTATGAGAAAAGATGTCTTCAGTTACGCAAAGTGCATCATTTGTGCCAAGTTTCAACACAATCACAACAGCCTCCAGTAGGGTTTCTGAGAGACTACCTGGGATGGACTTGGAACCCTCTTCCCTGATCCAAGAAGGGAAATTGTTACTTGTTGGTATTTGTTGACTTCAGAAAATGGGCAGAGATATTTCCCCAACTGGTGCCAATAGCTGGCGCAGCTGCCAAGAAGATGCAGGAAATTCTTCTGTATTTCGAGACTGATTTGTCACATCAGTCTAATCCGATTACGATTAGAAGCATAGAAACATAGAAAATATGTGCAGGAGTGGGCCATTCGGGCCTTCGAGCCTGCACCATCATTCAATAAGATCATGGATGATCATTCCCTCAGTACCCCTCAAGCTTGTTCTGCCATTCAGTAAGATAATGGCTGATCTTCTACCTTAATTCCACTCTCCTGTACTATCCCCATATCCCTTGATCCCTTATTCAAAAATCTATCAATCTCTGTCTTGAATATACTCAATGATTGAACATCCAAAGCCCTCTGGGGTAGAGAATTCCAAAGATTTACTATCCTTTGAGTGAAGAAATTTCTCCTCATCTCAGTCCTAAATGGCCGACCCATTATTCAGAGACTGTGACCCCTGGTTCTAGACTCCCCAGCTAGGGGCAACATCCTCCCTGCATCTACCCTGTCAAGCCCTGTAAATAATTTTGTATGTTTCAATGAGAGCACCTCTCATTCTTTTAAGCTCCAGAGAATATAGGTCTAGCCTACTCAATCTCTCCTCATAAGACAATCTCCCCATCCCAGGAATCAGACTGGTGAACCTTTGTTGAACTACCTCTATGGCAAGTATATCCTTCCTTAGGTAAGGAGACCAAAACTGTACACAATACTCCAGCTGTGGTCTCGCCAGGGCCCAATATTATTGCATCAAGAGTGGAACTTGAGAAAAAGGAGCCAATGATATCAGCTAGCGTGAGGGCCAATAAGGGAACTTGAGTGGCAAGGAGCTAAATGAGAAGGTCAGGAATATAATGGAGGAGCAGAGTGAAACTTAACTTTGGGAATAACCCCCAAGTTGTGAGCTCCTGAACCCTTTGGGAAGTATTTCAAGCATTGTAGTCAACCACGGTCGTTTTGCACAGACTTGACAAAGCTAAACTATGCACCTATTTTCTTGCCGGTGGTTGAGGAGCAGCAAAGCGACTCTGGCTTCCAGTAACAGAGGTCTCTCTGCTGTCAGGATGGTTCTAAGTAGGGTCAACACCCAAGTGTTTGGCACACATCTCCTTTGAGCTGCTTTCACCTCACCCGTCCAAATAATGTAGGCATGATGAACTCCTGCACATCAAACATATCATAGCTGCTTTCTGAATAATGGCCGCTGTTGTGCAGAATCATTCGTCTCTGGACAGACACCACCTAGACAATGGAACGCAAGCCCTTTATGTTCTTGATTTAAAAAAAAAAAAATTCATTCTTGGGATGTGGGCAGTGCTGGCATGGCTGCCATTTATTACCCATCGCCAGTTGCCCTCGAGGTGGTAGCGGACCGCTGACTTCTTGAACCGTTCAGTCCGCGGAGTGAAAGTGCCCCCACAATACAAAAAATGTTCATGTCGACATGAGGAATCCCGACGCGAACAGGGGCGCCATCTTTGGTGCCTTGCATTTGTGGGAACACAGCCACCTGATGAAAGCCGATGTCCCCTTTCCACAGGGAAAAGTGATGAAGGTTTTACCTCTTGCAGGGCCCACTGTTTAAATAATGCTTCAACGTGTGTCGATCTACTGATGCGGCAAAGGTCGCCTGGGCATGGCTTGCGAGGATCCAGTAATGTGGACAGTGTGTTTTGGTCACCTTCACTGTCACAGGAAGATTCTCATGTTTCAGATGTTGTCTGCACATGAGGTTACAGCAGATGATGTCACGACTCAACAACTTGACTTGTGAATCACCCAATCAGTTGGGGCCCTGGTGCACACACTCATTTATTGGTGTCCCATGAATTCCCCTTGCACAGACTTGACAACAATGCATTTATTTTCCTGCAGGTGGTTAAAGAACAGCAAACGGAATCCGACTTCCAGTGATGGAAGATTTTCTGCTGTTAGCGATGTTCTGAGTAAGGTCAGCGCCCATGGTACTCATCTCAGTTACTTTCACCTCACCCTTCCACGTTTGTTCAAAGAAATGCAGGTATGGTGAACTCCTGCACCTCAAAGATAGGTTGTTCTCCCCCGACATGTCCCGGTCCATGGGTGTCCTGGTGCACCTGCATTTATTGATGTCCCATGTGTTGTACATGCAGACTATGGATATACTGGCGAATGATACCTAAAGAGTTGATGGTGGATAGGCAATGGCAAACATTTAAAGATCACATGGGTGAACTTCAACAATTGTACATCCCTGTCTGGAAATAAAAACAAAAAACAGGGAAGGTGGCTCAACTGTGGCTAACATGGGAAATTAGGGATAGTGTTAAATCCAAGGATGAGGCACATAAATTGGCCAGAAAAAGCAGCAAACCTGAAGACTGGGAGAAATTTAGAATTCAGCAGAGGAGGACAAAGGGTTTAATTAGGAGGGGAAAAGAGAGTATGAGGGGAAGCTTGCTGAGAACATAAAAACTGACTGCAAAAGCTTCTATAGATATGTGAAGGGAAAAAGATTAGTGAAGACAAACATAGGTCCCTTGCAGTCAGAATCAGGTGAATTTATAATGGGGAACAAAGAAATGGCAGACCAGTTGAGCAAATACTTTGGTTCTGTCTTCACGAAGGAAGACAATATAACCTTCCGGAAATAGTAGGGGACCAAGGGTCTAGTGAGGAGGAGGAACTGAAGGTAATCCTCATTAGTCAGAAAATTGTGTTAGGGAAATTGATGGGATTGAAGGCTGATAAATCCCCGGGGCCTGATAGTCTGCATCCCAGAGTACTTAAGGAAGTGCCCTTAGAAATAGTGGATCAAACAGTCTATCGACTCTGGATCAGTTCTTATGGACTGGGGGGTAGCTAATGTAACACCACTTTTTAAAAAAGAAGAGGGAGAGAAAACGGGTAATTATAGACCGGTTAGCCTGACATCAGTAGTGGGGAAAATGTTGGAATCAATTATTAAAGATGAAATAGCAGCACATTTGGAAAGCAGTGACAGGATCGGTCCAAGTCAGCATGGATTTAATGAAAGGGAAATCATGCTTGGCAAATCTTCTAGAATTTTTTGTGGATGTAACTAGTAGAGTGGAGAAGGGAGAACCAGTGGATGTGGTGTATTTGGACTTTCAAAAGGCTTTTGACAAGGTCCCACACAAGAGATTAGTGTGCAAAATTAAAGCACATGGTATTGGGGATAATGTATTGATGTGGATAGAGAACTGGTTGGCACTCAGGAAGCAGAGAGTAGGGATAAACGGGTCCTTCTCAGAATGGCAGGCAGTGATTAGTGAGGTGCCGCAGGGCTCAGTGCTGGGACCCCAGCTATTTACAATATATAACAATGATTTAGATGAAGGAATTGAGTGTAATATCTCCAAGTTTGCAGATGACACTAAGCTGGGTGGCGGTGTGAGCTGTGAGGAGGATACTAAGAGGCTGCAGGGTGACTTGGACAGGTTAGGTGAGTGGGCAAATGCATGACAGATGCAGTATAATGTGGATAAATGTGAAGTTATCCACTTTGGTAGGAAAAACATGAAGGCAGAATATCTGAATGGCGGCAGATTAGGAAAAAAGGAATTGCAACGAGACCTCGGTGTCATGGTACATCAGTCATTGAAAGTTGCCATGCAGGTACAACAGGCATTGAAGGCGGCAAATGTCATGTTGGTCTTCATAGCTAGGAGATTTGAGTATAGGAGCAGGGAGGTCTTACTGCAGTTGTACAGGACCTTGGTGAGGCCTCACCTGGAATATTGCGTTCAGTTCTGGTCTCCTAATCTGAGGAAGGATGTTCTTGCTATTGAGGGAGTGCAGCAAAGATTCACCAGACTGATTCCCAGGATGGCAGAACTGACATAGGAGGAAAGACTGGATCGACTGGGCCTCTATTCACTGGAGTTTGAAGAATGAGAGGGGATCTCATAGAAAAATAAAAGATTCTGACAGGACTGGACAGGTTAGATGCAGGAAAAATGTTCCCGATGTTGGGGAAGTCCAGAACCAGGGGGTCACAGATAAGGGGTAAGCCATTTAGGACTGAGATGAGGAGAAACTTCTTCACTCAAAGTTGTTAACCTCTGTAATTCTCTGCAGCAGAGAGTTGTTGATGCCAGTTCATTAGATATATTCAAGAGGGAGTTAGATATGGCCCTGACGGCTAAAGGGATCAAGGAGTATGGAGAGAAAGCGGGAAAGGGGTACTGAGGTGAATGATCAGCCATGATCTTATTGAATGGTGGTGCAGGCTCGAAGGGCCGAATAGCCTACTCCTGCACTTATTTTCTATATTTACTCTGTGTAGTCACTGTGTGGTTGCATAAGATGGAGACTTGTTAACCTGATGTACCATCAATAAGCTTTACACTGTGTATATACATACTGGCACCACTAGAGGGTGCAACTGGTGGAGACTGGGGTTTCCTGCCCTCGTGGCAGGGTCAGTATAAAAGGCTGCACACTATGCTTGTGCCTCATTCTGGAGTTTGGAATAAAGGACCAAGGTCACCACAGTTTGAATACAACACATTGCCTCGTGGAGTCATTCATAAGTACATTACAGACATAATACCATGAAATCCTCTTCCTTCTGAATTATGGAGTGCAGCAAGAACCCTCAAAAAAAATCTACCTTCACCACTTTATACAGTACCATTTACATACCAGCTCCCAAGGAGGAGGAAAACATTGGCAGGGGAAAAAAAAAACCTGCAAAAGTGGCAGACTACCCAGGCAAACTAGTTCATATATGGAATAAAATGTTAAAGACTTAACCATAACCAAAACGGTAATCTCCGTTAAGAAGCCTATTTGAGCAGGTGAGGTGCATGCTGTGGATGGAGCCACGGCTGAATCCACTCGGTTCTGTACAAGCACTATTATGTTTATAATTTACTCATTTCACTGAGGCTGGCCCAAACCTGGAGTATAGCCTCATGGTGCCCACGTTCTGCAAATCAGTCCTGCACCCTACACCAGTGAGGGTCTGATACCAATACAGCGTCTCCGCAAGTTCCTGCAAATCCCCTGGGAGGATAGGCGCACCAACATTAGCATCTTCGATCAGACCAACATCCCCAGCATCGAAGCACTGACCACACTCGACCAGCTCCGTTGGGCGGGCCACATTGTTCGCATGCCTGACACAAGACTCCCAAAGCAAGCGCTCTACTCGGAACTTCTTCACGGCAAATGAGCCCCAGGTGGGCAGAGAAAACGTTACAAGGACACCCTCAAAGCATCCTTGATAAAATGCAACATCCCCACTGACACCTGGGAGTCCCTGGCCAAAGACCGCCCCAAGTGGAGAAAGTGCATCCAGGAGGGCACTGAGCACCTCGAGTCTCGTCGCCGAGAGCATGCAGAAAGCAAGCGCAGGCAGTGGAAGGAGCGTGCGGCAAACGAGTCCCACCCACCCTTTCCTTCAACCACTGTCTGTCCCACCTGTGACAGAGACTGTAATTCCTGTATTGGACTGTTCAGTCATCTGAGAACTCACTTTTAGAGTGGAAGCAAGTCTTCGATTTCGAGGGACTGCCTATGATGATCATACATTTTACATTATTGTCTATACTGAAAATATGTTGTAAAGTTGGGACCACCCAATAAGACTTCATTGGCTATAGATTGGAAAAGAAAGACTTACATTTATATAGCGCCTTTCACACCCACCGGATGTCTCAAAGCACTTTACAGCCAATGAAGTACTTTTGGAGTGTAGTCACTGTTGTAATGTGGGAAACACAGCAGCCAATTTGCACACAGCAAGGTCCCACAAACAGCAATGAGATAAATGACCAGATAATCTGCTTTTGTTATGTTGATTGAGGGATAAATATTGGCCAGGACACCGGGGATAACTCCTCTGCTCTTCTTCGAAATAGTGCCATGGGATCTTTTACATCCACCTGAGGGGGCAGACGGGACCTCAGTTTAACGTCTCATCCACAAGATGGCAGCTCTAACAGTGCAGCACTCCCTCAGCACTGCACTGGAGTGTCTGCTCAGATTTACGTGCTCAAGTCTCTAGAGTGGGACTGTGAACCCACAACCTTCTGACTCAGAGGCGAGAGTGTTGCCCACTGAGTCACGGCCGTCACTGGAGGTGATTCACAAAGCCTCATGACATGAGGAAAGCTTTGTTAATTGAAATAATGTATTTTATTGTCTCACCCCAGAGAGAGGGGGGAGGAGGACGGGGATGTAATGTTTGTGTTATTAGATCAGTTACCTCATTGATTGCTATCTCAGTTAAACTATATCACTCCAGGGAAGAGAGCTAGTAGATGGAGAAATATATTACATTCAAAAAAGGACGAGAACTCTTGGAACTGCCAAGCGATCACCAGGGAATTGGTTATAATTGTAATTTTCCTTCAATATTTTAATGTTTGACGGGGTTATCACATGGGATCTGGTGTGTTACAGGAGACAGCATGGTGGAGGGGGAAGTTGAACGATCTCGAGGGGATCTGGGCAAAGTTCCCTATAATTCTGTTTGGGCCACATCACCCTTTTTAACGGGCTGTGCGGCCCATTCTAAATTCCGCGCATGCGTGATTTTTTCCCCCCAATTTAAAAGCTGGCTCACGGGCTGCGTGGGACTCCTGGAGTGCTGCGCAACTTACAGGGGAACATTGGATCTTGGCTCCTCCCCCCCGGGGGAAAGTTTGACATATAAAGCAAAACCGGGATGGTCCAATGGGGCGAGAGAGATTAATGAGTGTTGTATGCAGTTGCTGCCTTGTATCATTGCATCGGTTGTTAAATGCACTCTGTCACATGTGCATAACCGAGTTTGGAACTTTGTCTGAAAGAAGCTGAAGAACGTGTTATCCCGTGCTAATGTGAGTCTTTGAAGGCCATATTTTGAGTTAATTTATTTATTTCAATACTGGGCCAGTAAGTATTCCAAAGAGTTTTGTAGCTGTCTGGAAAATCTAATGTTTATACTGGGGGGAGTGGTGGGGCCATGTTTGTAGGATCTTCTTGTGCGCAATACGACGGCTGCCATTCATGCTTACAGAACATTTCTCTGCATGTGAAGTGCTTTAGGATATTTCTGAGATGTGATGAGGTACCAGATAAACACAGGTCTTATTCATTCTCCCAGATTAGCTCATCTAAATAACCCAATGGATTTTCAATTCAAACTCTGAACACATCCAAATCCTCGGACACAATCAGTAGATTTGCGTTGCTTTGTTGACGTGCTGAAGGCAGTCTGTGTACCCCAACGCTGCACAGCATGATCAGAGTTTATAAGCAAGGTGCTGATGCTCAAGTATATATTACATAATTACACAGAATTAAATAGAATGTATAGCGCAGAAACAGGCCATTCGGCCCAACAGGTCCGTGCCGGTGTTTATGCTTCACACGAGCCTCCTCCCGCCCTACCTCATCTCACTCTCTCAGCATAACCTTCTACTCCTATCTCCCTCACGTATTTATTGAGCTTTCCCCTTGCTGTATCTGTGCTATTCGCCTGAACCACTGCTTGTGGTAGCGAGTTCCACATTCTCACCATTCTTTGGATAAAGTTATTTCTGCTGAAATCCCTACTGTTAGCGACTATCTTATATTTATGGCCCCACTATTTTTTTGTCTTCCCCCCCCCCACCGCCAAAGTAGAAAGATTTTCTGTGTCTACCTTATCAAACTCCTTCATAGTTGTAAAGACCTCGATTATCTTAACAAACAGCCATTTTTTCGGTCCTTACAATTAAAATGAACCAGCATTCACAACCATGATCTGATTAACTGCCCTGTGTTCTCAGTTTCTGCTGGTTGGAAAACTCAAGATAAGGAGTCGGCCATTTAGGACTGAGATGAGGAGAAATTTCTTCACTCAGAGGGTGGTGAATCTTTGGAATTCTCTACCCCAGAGGGCAGTGGATGCTCAGTCATTGAGTAGATTCAAGACAGAGATCAACAGATTTTTGGATATGGGGATAGTGCAGGAAGGTGGAGTTGAGGTAGAAGATCAGCCATGATCTTACTGAATTGCAGAGAGGCTCAAGGGTCCGAACGGTCTCCTCCTTCTCTTATTTTATATGTTTTTATGATTTGGGGCTGTTCGAAGTTGCCTATAATCCACCACCTGTCCATGTGCAGAGGAAGTGAATCACCCATGGATTAAGGGGCAACTCCAAGGGACTCGAAATCAGGTCTTTGCAGCCACCAAGGATAACCTTGATCACAACAATGTCACATATAGACAAGATACATCCTTACAGGGAGGGGAGGGAGATCTGAAGCCAGGTTCTCACTCGGAGATGCACCTTGGGCACCACGGTCAAAAAGGTCTGTGACTTGGCTTTCTGCCTACCTTCTCAATTGAGTGATTTATGTTATTAGAAAGAAAAATGAGGGGAATGAAGGTAGGGATTTTTTTTTTTTTTAAAAAGCCCCGATAGGTACAATTTGCATTCACCCGGCTTCTAGCTCAGATTAAAACAGAGCCATGTGTACATCACTCCGCCAAACAGTCTTCACTGAAAATGTCATAATATTTTGACAGTATTACTTGTAAACATGTTTTTCCTTGCCCGAAATAAATCCAGCGTCCAACCTTGAGCGGGCGAATTGAAAAATTACCACCACAGTGTGGTGAAAGCAGCAATGCCCTTTGTATTGTTCAAAGTTAGAGGACCAAAAATTAAAATTCCACAGCTTCTCAGACATTAAAGATTTGTGAAAATATCCAAAAATAATCCCTGGGGGGAAAAAAGGGTCTGAAGTCCATGCAGCCAGTGCCTATTTTCGATTTTTACTGAAGCAGAACATGTTATTCATTAAGTCAAGAGCTGATTATTATCAGCTTCTCCCCTCCTCCGTCAAGAAACACCCCCCCACAAGGCCTGAAATAGTTTTAAATATTTCCACGTCCCACCATGATGTGCACCTACTTGCACCCCGCGGTACCAGCCTTTAAAAACAAAATAGGTTGTATTGCCCACGTCAACACTGTGCTGCCAGTTGTCTACGCATAGCCCTTTTTAAATATAAAACGACATTAGGATGAAGTTGTAAAAGTTGTGCAACATTGGAAGGAAATTTTACTGGAGAATAGAATAATTGAAGATTCTTCTAGCCTTTACAGGGCAGGTTAGATGGTCAGAATTGCTATTCCCTTTTACCCCCCAAAAAAAGGCAGGAAACAATTATCACCATTTTGGAGATTTGCAAAATGGCAGCGACTGCTGCCAACGAAGTAGAACTTATTGAGCATGTGCAGTGTAATTAGGTTGTTCAATTCGCGACTCATGGGCTCTGGGGAATAAAAAGTCAGGAAGAGAGCGGGGCTTCGGGACTGTAGGAAAGAAAGCTGGGAAAGGAGTGGGCTCTGTGGGGGAAAAAAAGCAGAATCATCATCATCGATATCAGCTTCCAGACTAATGTGCAGAACGCTTCTGCGCAGCTCCCGGTCGTTGGCAGCAGTCACTCCGATACAACATATAAGTGACACCACACACACTGCTCAGCATCGGTGTCCAATAACACAGTCTGAGCCAGTGAATTAGGCGACAGGCATGCACGTGTATCGCAGCTCCTGGGTAACATCTAATAATTGACAGCAGCCCCGACTTCAGCAGTAACATTGCAAAGTAAATGAGGTTACCTCCAGAGGTGCCAAGAACCACCAAAAAGAAGATTATTTAAAAAGCGCCTCTGTAGACAGCAGTATACTCACTGGAACGAGAAGTGCCACTGCTGGAGGCGGAGATTACCATTACATTCCCTGGCCTGGCATCCCTATTGCAGCCCTGTATAAACCTTTAAGAACATAAGAAATAGGAGCAGGAGTAGGCCATTCGGCTCCTCAAGTCTGCTCCGCCATTCAGTAAGATCATGGCTGATCTACCTCACCTCCACTTTCCTGCACTATCCCATATCCCTTAATATCCAAAAACCTATCAATCACGGTCTTGAATATACTCTCAGACGGAGTCTCCACATTCTCTGATGTAGAGAATTCCCAAGATTCACCACCCTTCGAGTGAAGAAGCTTCTCCTCATCTCAGTCCTAAATGGTCGACCCCTTATTCTGAGACTGTGACCCCTAGTTCTAGACTCCCCAGTCAGTGCTTCGCTGCACAATGGGCAAGGCCCACTGACCAGAAGTTGTGAATTAAGGCTTTCAAACAACTGTCTGTAGTTCCATTGCCCTAATTTTAGTAAGGGCACATTCCATAGCAATGGGAGCCCCAGGATATCACTACTACCTAAATTTGTTCTGTACTACAAAAGGCAAAAGCCGCCATTTGCTAGCCAGCGTTACTAACTTGTGTGGTATTTCAAATCCTACTATTCTGTGGCACAGCACAATGAGAGGTCATACATAAGATCACGCTGGCTAATCAATGCTCATGTTAAAATGTTCCCTAGGTTATGATACATTGGTAAAAGTGGTCATGCAAGAGTAGGCGAATAATAGGAGCACCTTTGTACAGCCTAAATAAGGTTGGCCAAATGTGCATGTAATTATTAAAGAACTCTTCCGAAATTGTACAGAACACAATATTGATATAACTAAGTATAATGCAGCAAGTCATTTTTGTTCAGACAAACAGAATCATTCAAAGGGAAATGCAGAGGAGTGTGCCTTAGTGCCCTGCTGATTCTAATCTGGAACTCATAGAATCACAGAAAATTTACGCCACAGAGGCGGCCATTCAGCCCATCGCGTCTGTGGCAGTGTTGATAGCTGTTGTATGTAATATGACATTTTACAGCTCTCCACAACTGTTCATCTATTCTGAGAGGTGAAAAACTACAGATAAATATTCAAGGGAAAACCCTGACATTTCCACAATATTGAAGGCAGTTGAACAGTCAAGATAGCGACACATACAAGATCAAGAGACCAACTTGACCTTGGGTGACCTCAATGCAGGAGAAAGCAAATACATCATTCACATTAGACTTTAGAAAGAAAGAACGTGGATTTATAGATTGCCTTACACGACGTTCCAAAAGGTGATCCCAAAGTCTTCCATAGGCATATAAATAATAAACGGATAGGAGGGGCGGGGATGATTAGGGACCAAAAAGGATTACATAGGGTATATGACAAAGAAATAGGCCATTCAGCCCAACCAGTCCAGGTCAGCGTTAATGCTCCACTCGAGCCTCCTCCAGTCTTTCCTCATCTAACTCTATCTGCATAACCCTCTATTCCCTTCTCCCTCATATGCTTGTCTAGCCTCCCCTTAAATGCATCTATACTATTCACTTCTACCACTCCCTGTGGTAGCGAGTTCCACATTCTCACCACTCTTTGGGTTTCTTTGTGACTATCTTATATTGATGGCCTCTAGTTGTGCTCTTCCCCACAATTGGAAACATTCACCCTGTATCCACTCTATCAAAACCTTTCATAATTTAAAAGACCTCTATTAGGTCAACCCTCAGCCTTATTTTTCAAGAGAAAAGAGACCCAGCCTGTTCATCCTTTCCTGATATGTATACACTTGCATTTCTGGTATCATCCTTGTAATGGAGACCTATGCATGGAGGCACAGGGTATGGCTGAGGTACTAAATGAGTACTTTGCATCTGACTTATCAAAGAAGAGGATGCTGCCATAAACAGTGAAGGAGGAGGTAGTGGAGATAATGGATGGGATAAAAATTGATAAAAAGGAGGTAGTAGAAGGGCTGGCTATACTTAAAACCACCAGGAGTGGATGGAATGCATCCTAGGATGCTAAGGAAATTGAGGGAGGAAATCGCGGAGGCACTGGCCACAATAGTCCAATCTTCCTTAGATGTGGGGGTGGTGCTAGAGGACTGGAGAATTGCAAATGTGAGACCATTGTTCAAAAAAGGGTGTAAAGATAAATCCAGAAACTACAGGCCAGTCAGTTTAACCTCGGTAGTGGGAAAGATTTTAGAAACAGTAAACTGGGGACAAAATTAACAGTATATAAAAACAGAAAATGCTGGAAATCTCAGCGGGGTCAGCCAGCATTTGTGGAGAGAAAAACAAACAGTTAACGTTTCAGGTCGATGACCCTTTGTCAGACCTGGTGAATGTTTGAAATTAACAGATTCTTAAGGGGCACTGAAAGGGGGAGGGGAGGAAAGAACAAAAGGGAAGGTCTATGATAGGCAGGAGAGATTAGAGACACAAAATGGATGATGGGCCGACTTGAGATGGTAATGGCAGAAGTTAGAAAAAAGTTAGTCTAGATAGGGTGTGAATGACGGAATTACCAGCTGCCATTGGAAACAGAGAAAAAAATTACATAAGATCGAGTGGGTCGGGGGTGGGAGGGGTTTAAAAAAAACGAGGGAAGGGAGCCAAATATGGGCAGAGGTTATGGTCTGAAATTGTAGACCTCTATGTTGAGTCCAGAAGGCTGTAAGAATTAACAGTCACTTGGATAGATGTGGATTAATTAAGGAAAGCCAGCACGGCTTTATTAAAGGCAAATCGTGTTTAACCAACTTCATCAAACTTTTTTGGACTGGAGGAAGATATACAGTGGTGTTCCCCAGGGGTCGGTTCTAGGACCACTGCTTTTCTTGATGTATATTAATGACTTGGACATGGGTGTGCAAGGCAAAATTTCAAAATTTGCAGATGACACAAAACTTGAACAGTGAGGAGGAAAGTGATAGACTTCAGGGATACATAGACAGGCTGGTGAAATGTAATGCAGCAAAGTTTGAAGTGATACATTTTGGTAGAAAGAATGAGAGGACATATAAACTAAAGAGTACAATCCTAAAGTGGGGTGCACGAACAGAGACCTGGGTGTATGTGTGCACAAATCGTTGAAGATGGCAGGGCAGGTTAAGAAAGCAGTTAAAAAGGCTGACGGGTTCCTGGGCTTCATAAAAGGGAGGTATAGAATACAAAAGTGTGGAAATGATGATGAATCTGTATAAAACACTTGTACTGGAGTTGTGTGTCCATTTCTGGGCATCACACTTTAGGAAGGATGTTAAGGTCTCAGAGAATTATATACTTGCTTTGGAGGCAGTTCAGTGAAGGTTCACTGGGTTGATTCCGGGGATGAGGGGGTTGACTTATGAGGAAAGGTTGAGTAGGTTGGGCATCTACTCATTGGAATTCAGAAAAATGAGAGGTATCCTTATCGAAACGTATAAGATTATGAGGGGGCTTGACAAGGTGGATGCAGAGAGGATGGTTCCACTGATAGGGGAGACTAGAACTAGAGGACATGATCTTAGAATAAAGGGCCACCCATTTAAAACTGAGACGAAAAGAAATTTCTTCTCTCAGAGGGTTGTAAATCTGTGGAATTCGCTGCCTCAGAGAGCTGTGGAAGCTGGGACATTGAATAAATTTAAGATAGAAATAGACAGTTTCTTAAACGATCAGGGGATAAAAGGTTTTGGGGAGCGGGCAGGGAAGTGCAGCTGAGTCCATGATCAGATCAGCCATGATCATATTAGATGGCGGAGCAGGCTCGAGGGGCCGTATGGCCTACTCCTGTTCCTATTTCTTATGTTCTTATGTTATGTTAAAGATGCAGAAAAGATTTACGAGAATGATTCCAGGAATGAGGGACTTCAGTTACCTGGATAGACTGGAGAAGCTGGCGTTGTTCTCCTTAGAGCAGAGAAGGTTGAGAGGGATTTGATAGAGGTGTTCAAAATTATGAGGGATCTGGACAGAGTAGATAGAGAGAAACTGTTCCCATTGGCAGAAGGGTCGAGAACCAGAGGACACAGATTTATGGTGAATGACAGAAGAACCAAAAACAGTGCAAGAACAAACTTTTTTATGCAGCTTGTGGTTCGTTCATCATCGCTGGGTCAGAATCCTGGAACTCCCTCCCCAACAGCACTGTGGGAGCACCTTCACCACACGGACTGCAGCGGTTCAGGAAGGCGGCTCACCACCTTCTCAAGGGCAATTGGGGATGGGCAATAAATGCTGGCATTGCCAGCGATGCCCACATCCCAGAAACAAAATTTTAAAAATATCTGGAATGCACTGGAGGCAGACTCAATCTTATCTTTCAAAAAAGGGAGTTGGATAACTCCTTGAAGGAAAATAAATTGCAGGGAGACAGGGAAAGGACGGTGGAGGGGCACTAAAAGAAAGACTTGGATTTATATAGCGCCTTTCATGACCATGGGATGTCCTAAAGCGCTTTACAGCCTATGATGTAATTTTGGAGTGAAGTCACTGTTGTAATGTAGGAAATGCGGCAGCCAATTTGCGCACAGCAAGCTCCCACAAACAGCAATGTGACACTGACCAGATAATCTGTTTTTTTGTTATGTTGAAAGTCACTGAGAGCCGGCATGGGCTCGATGGGCCGAATGGCCTTCTTCCATGCTGTAACCATTCTATGATTCTAAAGCAGTTTACAGCCAATGAAGTACTTTTTGAAGTATAGTCACTGCATATGGTGCTTACAAAACTTGAATTAATTTTGATCAAAGACTAACAGAACTTTCTATTTACTTCCCCCTCCCGGGCGCAAACTTTATCGCCCCGTCGCCATTACCGCCCCGGAATGAGCAGAACCGAAAATCCAGCCCAGTGTCTTATTTAATGTGTTTGTCTTTACTATGTGAGGGGGATATTATTGAATATAAAACACAACGTGGTTTAAAAGTGCAGGTCATCAGGAAATGCAGTCTCTCTTCAAATGTGCTTTCACCCCACCCCCCCACCATAAAAAAAAGACACACTACAAAACTTGCCTCACTAAACAGTAATCTTTTAATTCAAAGTTCAGATTACCACGTCGTGTTGAACACGCGGATTAGAACATCTCGCCCTTTCTGAATACAACATAAAACAAATTGGTGAAAGATTGCTGCGAGGATTTTAGGCCCAGTTGAATGGGACAGCACAGCTTTAAAAGATTTGAGTGTGGACAGCACAGATCAGCTCAACCATTTTCTTTGGCACAAAGGAAGCCAATACGCCCCAAGCCAGAATCAGTTATCATAGGAAACTAATTATTTTTAAAACTTACCGAACTCTGTAACTAAATTCATTTAGAAGCTTCCAGCAGCACCAGTGTGAGAACACTTTTTCCATTACCTAATATTTAAAGAATGATGCGAGCTGGCATAATACGCCAATCCAATCCCTTAATTAAATCCTTTTTATATTCAAGTTTAAACATTCTTTACATCGTGAAGTTGCTGCACAACGTACATTTAATTAGTGCCCGTCAGGATGGCCTGATGTGATTTACCGCAGTAGCCAATTTGTGAACCATGTCAGCGCAGAGACTAAGTTCCAGGCTGAGGACCTCATTAATCACGTTGGCAGGTCAGTGCAGAGATTGAAGCCTCAACTTTTTGGGACGGGCAGGAGGGAATGCCCCGGTGGGATCTCAGCGTGAGGCGCTAGAAGGACTACTTTAACTCCCGGGCCTCACTTAAATATGTCACCGCTGTTTCCCGCCCGAAACTGGCAGGACTGAAGCCAGGCGGGAGCGGGAAATTGGGTCGGGAGTCTTAAGGAGTCAGGAACCCAAAGGCACGGTCCTCGGCATAGCCCAAGTGCCGGACAAGGGTTTTGGCAGCCGACGCCAGGGTACAGAGGGAGAAGCATGGCCGGGCTGGGGAGGCCCAAGGACTCCTTGTAGGGTTTGGGGGAAGGGGGGGGGGAAGAGCACTACTGCTTCACCTGGCCCACAAGGGGTTTTCACTAAAGTAATTCTACAAAAACTTACCTTGGCCTCTTCTGGACAATGGCCATCTCCTGCCGTGGTTCACCCGTCGGGTCTTGCACCGTGCGGACCTCCCCCCCCCCGCCAACTCAAGTCACTTTGCCGCATCGATTAGGTCATCGGGCCACGAATTCTGAATGTAAAGTAGGTCCCCACTTGCCTGTGGCGGGAACCTCGGCCGACTTACAAGTCCCTATCCTCGGCCTCCGACACTGCCCTCATGAAGCTCAACCCAAGCTCGATTAACAGCACCTCATCTTTCGATTAGGCACTTTACAACCTTCCGCACTCGACATTGCCTTCAACAATTTCAGATCATAACCACAGCTCCTATTTTTTCCCGACAGCAAGTAAAAGAAAGACTTACATTTATGTAGCAGCATGCACCTCCACCGGAAGTCCCAAAGTGCTTTACAACCAATGAAGCCTTTTTTTGGAGTGTAGTCACTGGTGCAATGTGGGAAACGTGACAGCCAATTTGTGCACAGCAAGCTCCCACAAACAGCAATATGATAGTGACCAGATAATTTGTTTTTGTGATGTTGGTTGAGAGTTAAATATTGCTTAGGACACCGGGGAGAACTCCCTTGCTCCTCTTAGAAATAGTGCCGTGGAATCTTTTACGTCCACCTGAGAGAGCAGACGGGGCTTTGGTTTAACGTCTCATCTGAAAAACGGCACCTCTGATGTTGCCTCAGCACTGCACTGGAGTGTCAGCCTAGATTTATGTGCCCCAGGACTGGGACTTGAACCCACAACCTTCTGACTTCGAGGCAAGAGTGCTACCCACTGAGCCACAACCGACATAAAATGTCCTCGTAATGAGTCTGCTGTTGTAATTTCTACCTCCTCTGGAACCATCTTTTGTTTCTTCACTTGTCCCATTACCATGCCCTTTGCCTTGGACCATCATCCCTTTTATCATCTAATCTCTCTTGCCTTCCATCCTATCACAGATCTTCCCTTTTGTTCTTTCCTCCCCTCCTCTCTTTCTCTGCCACTGTATTTTCTTTAAACCTGTTGCATCTCGAACATCTTCCAGCTTTACCTTTCACAACTACCGGACGTCTCAAAGCACTTTACAGCCAATGATGCACTTTTTGAAGTGTAGTCACTGCTGTAATGTAGGAAACGCAGCAGCCAATTTGCGTGCAGCAAGATCCCACAAACAGATAATCACTTTTTGTTATGTTGATTGAGGGATAAATATTGGTTAGGACACCGGGGATAACTTCCCTGCTCTTCTTCAAAATAGTGACCATGAGATCTTTTACGTCCTCATGAGAGAGCAGACGGGACCTCGGTTTAATGTCTCATCCGAAAGACGGCGCCTCCGACAGTTCAGCACTCCCTCAGAACTGCACTGAAGTGCCAATCTATATATAGAAATATTTACAAACCAAGAATTAAAGCTAGTTTTCAAAACAGCAAAACTAAATATTTGTTTGCAAGTTTTTAAGATAATGAAGTAATGAGCCAAAATTCACTGGCAAAATAACGGCAAGTTTAATGCTCTGGCTGTTATTAGTGTGCAAATCGGCCAGCGATTTGTGGCAAAGAAGAGATATCCCGGTGACTTGAGAATCCCCACAAATTGCTGGATGGACGATTTGGGCCGCTCCGCCGTTAGCCTCACGAAAACGAGAGCTCGCCGTCAACCTCCCCGTGAGTTTTAAAAAATTGCTGCATTTGTGCATTACTTACCCATTACCCGCAGAAAGTTAGGACTGGTACTTAATAGCGTAAGGATCCTTTTAATGACGAGATTTATGTTGCTGCAATGCCACAAAAATGTCTCAGGCCCAGAAAGGGAACAATTTAAATGGCGGTGCCTCATTCCTGCAAGTAGTAAATTATTCTTGGAGATTTTACAAAAATGTTAAATTTAAATTTTTCCTTTCGGTTTCTTAATCCAATTTTTCGTTCCCTCTATTTTCTTTCTGTACCTGATTTTTTGACTAACTCCCCGATTTCCTTCTCCATCGTTCCTTGATCCTTAAATTTGATTGGATCAAAAGTCCATCTCCCAAACCAGTCATTCTCACTTCCGACAATTTGCCGCCCAAAAACATTTGAACTGAAGCGCGAGGGAAAAAATTTAACTGAGCATGAGATGTCCCGTTCCAGAAAATTCTGGGCCAATATTTCTTGCAGCGATAACTGTAGTATGAACTACATTTATTCACACAAGAACCTTATGCACGATGAGAAAATTATTAAAATATAAGCCTTCATTCTTAGTTACTCTGCCAATGTGGTAGTATCGAACCCATGACCTTTTTAACTACTGCTTCACAAAATATAAAAAATAAATATGCAGAAATATCTGACCTGATCACTTTTACGTCACTGCACACAGTCAACTTAAACGAGCAGACTTGTACAATGGCATCTTCAGACCAAATTGGCATTACGTATAATGTTCAAAGCTTTCCATCATTTTAGAATGGCACAACTCGTTAGAACTGGTGCTAACCAATGCTACGGGCACTCCTAATGCGATTTACATTTGTTACAGCTACTTACAATACTGTTGAGGGGGATGACTCATTAGGGGAGGGCAGCAGCAGCCAAGTTCATGGCACCGTGGCTGGCTCTGTTGCACAGGAGGGCAGGAAAAAGAGTGGGAGAGCGATAGTGATAGGGGATTCAATTGTAAGGGGAATAGACAGGCGTTTCTGCGGCCGCAACAGAGACTCCAGGATGGTATATTGCCTCCCTGGTGCAAGGGTCAAGGATGTCTCGGAGCGGGTGCAGGGCATTCTGAAAAGGGAGGGAGGACAGCCAGTTGTCGTGGTGCACATTGGTACCAATGACATAGGTAAAAAAAGGGATGAGGTCCTACAAGACGAATTTAAGAAGCTAGGAGCTAAATTAAAAATTAGGACCTCAAAAGTAGTAATCTCGGGATTGCTACCAGTGCCACGTGCTAGTCAGAGTAGGAATCGCAGGATAGCTCAGATGAATACGTGGCTTCAGCAGTGGTGCAGCAGGGAGGGATTCAAATTCCTGGGACACTGAAACCGGTTCTGGGGGAGGTGGGACCAGTACAAACCGGACGGTCTGCACCTGGGCAGGACCGGAACCAATGTCCTCGGGGGAGTGTTTGCTAGTGCTGTTGGGGAGGAGTTAAACTAATATGGCAGGGGGATGGGAACCAATGCAGGGAGATAGAGGGAAGTAGAATGGGGGCAGAAGCAAAAGACAAAAAGGAGATGAATAAAAGTGGAGGGCAGAGAAACTCAAGGCAAATAACAAAAAGGGCCAATGCACAGCAAAATTCTAAAAGGGTCAGTGTAATAAAAAGGCAAGCCTGAAAGCTCGGTGCCTCAATGCGAGGAGTATTCGGAACCCAGGAGAGGGCTCTGAGCTAGTTAGAGTGGGTGAGAGCGCAGATGAACAGGACCCCAAGAAAGAATGCAAAAGGCAGGAGGCAACAGAGCAGAGTAGCACTGGGTAAGTGTAAACTACAAGGTGATAGGAAGGGACAATATGTATGAATATAAAGGGGCTGCAAGAGGGGTCAAAACTAAAAATCATGGTTTAAAAACTAGTATTAAGACACTCTACCGAAACGCATGCAGCATTCGAAATAAAGTAAATGAGTTGACGGCACAAATCATTACAAATGGGTATGATTTGGTGGCCATTACAGAAACATGGTTGCAGGGTGGCCAAGACTGGGAATTAAACATACAGGGGTATCTGACAATTCGGAAGGATAGACAAGGAGGGAAAAGAGGTGGGGTAGCTCTGTTAATAAAGAATGATATCAGGGCAATTGTGAGAGATGATATTGGCTCTAATGAACAAAATGTTGAATCATTGTGGGTGGAGATTAGAGATAGTAAGGGAAAAAAAGTCACTGGTGGGCGTAGTTTATAGGCCCCCAAATAATAACTTCACGGTGGGGCGGACAATAATCAAGGGAATAATAGAGGCATGTGAAAAGGGAACGGCAGTAATCATGGGGGATTTTAACCTACATATCGATTGGTCAAATCAAATCGCACGGGGTAGCCTGGAGGAGGAATTCATAGAATGCATACGGGATTGTTTCTTAGAACAGTATGTTACAGAACCAACAAAGGAGCAAGCTATCTTAGATCTGGTCCTGTGTAATGAGACAGGAATAATAAATGATCTCCTAGTAAAAGATCCTCTCGGAATGAGTGATCACAGTATGGTTGAATTTGTAATACAGATTGAGGGTGAGGAAGCAGTGTCTCAAACGAGTGTACTATGCTTAAACAAAGGGGACAACAGTGGGATGAGGGCAGAGTTGGCTAAAGTAGACTGGAAACACAGACTAAACGGTGGCACAATTGAGGAACAGTGGAGGACTTTTAAGGAGCTCTTTCATAGTGCTCAACAAAAATATATTCCAGTGAAAAAGAAGGGCGGTAAGAGAAGGGATAACCAGCTGTGGATAACCAAGGAAATAAAGGAGAGTATCAAATTAAAAACCAATGTGTATAAGGTGGCCAAGGTTAGTGGGAAACTGGAAGATTGGGAAAATGTTAAACGACAGCAAAGAATGACTAAGAAAGCAATAAAAAAAAGGAAAGATAGATTACGAAAGTAAACTTGCGCAAAACATAAACACAGATAGTAAAAGCTTTTACCGATATATAAAACGGAAGAGTGTAACTAAAGTAAATGTTGGTCCCTTAGAAGATGAGAAGGGGGATTTAATAATGGGAAATGTGGAAATAGCTGAGACCTTAAACAATTATTTTGCTTCGGTCTTCACAGTGGAAGACACAAAAACCATGCCAAAAAATGCTGGTCACAGGAATGTGGGAAGGGAGGACCTGGAGACAATCATTATCACTAGGGGGGTAGTGCTGGACAGGCTAATGGGACTTCAAGGTAGACAAGTCCACTGGTCCTGATGAAATGCATCCCAGGGTATTAAAAGATGGCAGAAGTTATAGCAGATGCATTCGTTATAATCTACCAAAATTCTCTGGACTCTGGGGAGGTACCAGCAGATTGGAAAGCAGCTAATGTAACGCCTCTGTTTAAAAAAGGGGGCAGACAAAAGGCAGGTAACTATAGGCCGGTTAGTTTAACATCTGTAATGGGGAAAATGCTTGAAACTATCATTAAAGGAAGAAATAGCGGGACATCTAGATAGGAATAGTGCAATCAAGCAGACGCAACATGGATTCATGAAGGGGAAATCATGTTTAACTAGTTTACTGGAATTCTTTGAGGATATAACGAGCATGGTGGATAGAGGTGTACCGATGGATGTGGTGTATTTAGATTTCCAAAAGGCATTCGATAAGGTGCCACACAAAAGGTTACTGCAGAAGATAAAGGTACGCGGAGTCAGAGGAAATGTATTAGCATGGATAGAGAATTGGCTAACTAACAGAAAGCAGAGAGTCGGGATAAATGGGTCCTTTTTGGGTTGGAAATCGGTGGTTAGTGGTGTGCCACAGGGATCGGTGCTGGGACCACAACTGTTTACAATATACATAGATGACCTGGAAGAGGGGACAGAGTGTAGTGTAACAAAATTTGCAGATGACACAAAGATTAGTGGGAAAGTGGGTTGTGTAGAGGACACAGAGAAGCTGCAAAGAGATTTAGATAGGTTAAGCGAATGGGCTAAGGTTTGGCAGATGGAATACAATGTAGGAAAATGTGAGGTCATCCACCTTGGGGGAAAAAAAAAAAAACAGTAAAAGGGAATATTATTTGAATGGGGAGAAATTACAACATGCTGAGGTGCAGAGGGACCTGGGTGTCCTTGTGCATGAATCCCAAAAAGTTTGTTTGCAGGTGCAGCAGGTAATCAGGAAGGCGAATGGAATGTTGGCCTTCATTGCGAGAGGGATGGAGTACAAAAGCAGGGAGGTCCTGCTGCAACTGTACAGGGTATTGGTGAGGCCGCACCTGGAGTACTACGTGCAGTTTTGGTCACCTTACTTAAGGAAGGATATACTAGCCTTGGAGGGGGTGCAGAGACGATTCACTAGGCTGATTCCGGAGATGAGGGGGTTACCTTATGATGAGAGATTGAGTAGACTGGGTCTTTACTCGTTGGAGTTCAGAAGGATGAGGGGTGATCTTATAGAAACATTTAAAATAATGAAAGGGATAGACAAGATAGAGGCAGTGAGGTTGTTTCCATTGGTTGGGGAGACTAGATCTAGGGGGCACAGCCTCAAAATACGGGGGAGCCAATTTAAAACCAAGTTGAGAAGGAATTTCTTCTCCGAGGGTTGTGAATCTGTGGAATTCTCTGCCCAAGGAAGCAGTTGAGGCTAGCTCATTGAATGTATTCAAATCACAGATAGATAGATTTTTAACCAATAAGGGAATTAAGGGTTATGGGGAGCGGGCAGGTAAGTGGAGCTGAGTCCACGGCCAGATCAGCCATGATGTTTTTGAATGGCGGAGCAGGCTCAAGGGGCTAGATGGCCTACTCCTGTTCCATGTTCTTTTGTTCTTATGTTCTTATTAATTAATGGGAGTTTTTTTTATAACCAACATGAATCCAAACCTTATGCTTTATCAGCACAATAATATATCGACCCGGATTTTGCAGTGGTAATGATGGTGAACTGTCAGCGTTTACCGTCATTACTCCTCTGAAACTGACCGTAACTTCAGGATTTGGCGCATGCGCAGCTAAACACGGAAATCCTGAAGTTGCGGTCAGTCATTCCCTGCTCCGCCACAGGTTGCGCTGTGGAACTCCCCAGAGTCGACAATCAATTAAATCAGTTGAACTGATGAAAACATAAGAACATAAGAAATAGGAGCAGGAGGGGCCTTCGAGCCTGCTCCGCCATTCAATAAAAACATGGCTAATCTGATCCTGGCCTCAACTCCAGTTCCCTGCCCGCTCCCCATAACCCTCGTCTCCCTTATCATTCAAAAATCTGTCTATCTCCACCTTAAATATATTCAAAGACCTAGCCTCCACAGCTCTCTGGGGCAGAGAATTCCACAAATTCACGACCCTCTGATAAGAAATTCCTCCTAATTTCTGTTTTAAATGGGCGACCCCTTATTCTGAAACTATGCCCCCTAGTTCTAGATTCCATGAGGGGGTACATCCTCTCTGCATCTACCCTGTCAAGCCCCCTCAGAATCTTGTGTTTCAATAAGATCACCTCTTATTCTTCTAAACTCCAATGAGTATTGGCCCAACCTGCTCAACCTTTCTTCATATGACAATCCCTTCATTTCATGAATTAACCTCGTGAACCTTCTCTGAACTGCCTCCAATGCAAGTATATCCCTCCTTAAATAAGGAGACCAAAACTATACGCCGTACTCCAGGTGTGGTCTTACCAATACCCTGTACAGTTGGAGCAGGTCTTCCCTACTTTTATACTCCTTCCCCTTGCAATAAAGGCTAGCATTCCATTTGCCTTCCTGATTACTTGCTGTACCTGCATACTAACTTTTTGCGTTTCATGTACACGAACCCCCAGATTCCTCTGTAATACAACATTTTGCAATCGCTGCCCATTTAAATAATAATTTGCTTTTTTATTTTTCCTACCAAAGTGGATAACCTCACATCTTCTCACATTATAGTCCATCTACCAAATTTTTGTCCACTCACTGAGCCTATCTATATCCCTTTGTGGATTATTTCGTCCTCCCCACAACTTGCTTTCCCACCTGCCTTTGTTTCATCAGCAAATTTGGCTCCGTTACACTCGGTCCCTTCATCCAAGTCATTAATATAGATTATAAATAGTTGAGGCCCCAGCACCGATCCTTGTGGCACGCCACTAGTTACAGTTTGCCAACCTGAAAATGACCCATTGATCCCGACTCTCTGCTTTCTGTTAGTTAGCCAATCCTCTATCCATGCTAATATATTACCCCAACCCCGTGAGCTTTTATCTTGGTTCAGTAACCTTTTATGTGGCATTTTATGGAATGCCTTCTAGAAATCCAAATACACAATATCTACTGGTTCCCCTTTATACACTCTGCTCGTTACATCCTCAAAGAACTCCAGCAGATTTGTCAAACATGATATCCCTTTCATTATACAATGCTGACTCTGCTTGACTGCATTATGATTTTCTAAATGACCTGCTATGGCTTCCTTAATAATGGACTTCAGCATTTTCCCAGTTACAGATGTTAGGCTAACTGGTCTATAGTTTCCTGCTTTCTGTCTCCCTCCTTTCTTAAATAGGGGCATTACATTTGCGCTTTTCCAGTCCGCTGGGACCTCTCCAGAATTCAAGGAATTTTGATAGTGGATGCATTGGTTGTAATCTATCTCTGCAGCCGCTTCTTTTAAGACCCCAGGATCCAGGCCATCAGGTCCAGGGGACTTGTCCACCTTTAGTCCCATTAGTTTGCCTAGTACTTTATCTCTCATGACAGTGATTGTTTTAAGCCCCCCCAATAGCGCCTTAATTATCAATTATTGGGATGTTTTTCGTGTCTTCTACCATGAAGACCGATACAAAATACCTGCTCCCATTAATATCTTGAAAACTTTGATCAGATCATCCCATAACCATCAACATTCTAGGGAATTCAACCATTAAAAAAGTGTGGAGTCCCATTCCTTCAGGTATTATTTGTTGGAGGATTTAAAAAAAAAAATTTAACATTTTAAATTTGTAAACACAATAAAATTAATTTCACTGTCTCTTTTCTCTCGCTCATAATCCAATCTTTCTTTCCCTCCCTTTATTTCTCGGTCTGTACCTTATTTGACATTGAATTCACCCACTCTAATTTACACTTCCTTCTCAGTCCTTGCGCTGTTAATTTCACAATACTTCAATCTGATTGGCTAAGGAGATACCCTGTTGCTTTCCCTCCTCACTCAGGTCCCAGATGCCCTGTTTTCCTTCGCTGCGGCGTTATCAGCTCGCAACTTGCCATGCAAAATTTTTTAAAAACCTGAACATGAAAGGGCAAGTATAACTAATGGCAGACATCGTTAAATGGCCTGCTGCAGAAAAATCTGGGCCAGTACATTATATATATTTTCAACAGTTGAGGGGGAGAAAAAGAAATGTCACCAAACTTGCCGATCATAGAAACATAGAAAGTAGGTGCAGGAGTAGGCCATTCGGCCCTTCGAGCCTGCACCACCATTCAATATGATCATGGCTGATCATGCAACTTCAGTACCCCATTCCTGCTTTCTCTCCATACCCCTTGATCTCTTTAGCCGTAATGGCCACATCTAACTCCCTTTTGAATATATCTAACGAACTGGCCTCAACAACTTTCTGTGGTAGAGAATTCCACAGGTTCACAACTCTCTGGGTGAAAATGTTTCTCCTCATCTCAGTCCTATATGGCTTATCCCTTATCCTTAGACTATGACCTCTGGTTCTGGACTTCCCCAACATCGGGAACATTCTTCCTGCATCTAACCTGTCCAATCCCGTCGGAATTTTATATGTTTCTATGAGATCCTCTCCCCTTCTAAATTCCAGTGAATATAAGCCTGGTCGATCCAGTCTTTCATATATCAGTCCTGCCATCCCGGGAATCAGTCTGGTGAACCTTCGCTGCACTCCCTCAATAGCAAGAATGTCCTTCCTCAGATTAGGAGACCAAAACTGCACACAATACTCAAAGATCAGAGCTATGTACACGAGCAATCAGCTTGGCTGCACAGGTCAGCACCACACAGTGGAATAAATAGATGTATTATTGATAATTCAATCCATTGGACTGCCTGTGACTTTCTGATTTAATATAGAAAAAGTTGGAAAGCTGATGCAGTACGAGACAACCTGCCAACAATGTGCCTAAATAAATTTTGGGTGGCTCCACACCGGAGTCTCATTATTCACATTGAAACAAAGTGAAGCCACTTCGGACTGATACAGGTGCAGTATAACTCATCATCATCATACGCAGTCCCATGAAGTCGAGGAAGACAGTCGATCGACTCTGGAGCAGTTCCTATGGACTGGAGGGTAGCTAATGTAACACCACTGTTTAAAAAAGGAGGGAGAGAGAAAATGGGTAATTATAGATCAGTTAGCCTGACATCAGTAGTGGGGAAAATGTTGGAATCAATTATTAAAGATGAAATAGCAGCGCATTTGGAAAGCAGTGACAGGATCGGTCCAAGTCAGCATGGATTTATGAAAAGGAAATCATGCTTGACAAATCTTCTGGAAATTTTTGAGGATGTAACTGGTAGAGCCAACAAGGGAGAACCAGTAGATGTGGCGTATTTAGACTTTCAAAAGGCTTTTGACAAGATCCCACACAAGAGATTGGTGTGCAAAATCAAAGCACATGGTATTGGGGGTAATGTACTGACGTGGATAGAGAACTGGTTGGCAGACAGGAAGCAGAGAGTCGGGATAAACGGGTAGTTTTCAGAATGGCAGGCAGTGACTAGTGGGGTGCAGAAGGGCTCAGTGCTGGGATCCCAGTTATTTACAATATACATTAATGATTTAGATGAAGGAACTGAGTGTAATATCTCCAAGTTTGCAGATGACACTAAGCTGGGTAGCGGTGTGAGCTGTGATGAGGACGCTAAGAGGCTGCAGAGTGACTTGGACAGGTTAGGTGAGTGGACTAACGCATGGCAGATGCAGTATAATGTGGATAAATGTGAGGTTATCCACTTTGGTGGCAAAAACATGAAGGCAGAATATTATCTGAATGGCGGCAGATTAGGAAAAGGGGAGGTGCAACGAGACCTGGATGTCATGGTGCATCAGTCATTGAAAGTAGGCATGCAGGTACAGCAGGCGGTGAAGGCGGCAAATGGTATGTTGGCCTTCATAGCTAGGGGATTTGAATATAGGAGCAGGGAGGTCTTACTGCTGTTGTACAGGGCCTTATAGTAAGGCCTCACCTGGAATAGTGTGTTCAGTTTTGGTCTCCTCATCTCTGAGGAAGGACATTCTTGCTATTGAGGGAGTGCAGCGAAGGCTCACCAGACTGATTCCCAGGATGGCAGAACTGACATGAGGAGAGACTGGATCGACTGGGCCTGTATTCACTGGAGTTTAGAAGGATGAGAGGGGATCTCATAGAAACAGATAACATTCTGAAGGGACTGGACAGATTAGATGCAGGAATAATGTTCCCGATGTTCGGGAAGTCCAGAATCAGGGGACATAGTCTAAGGATAAGGGGTAAACCATTTAGGACTGAGATGAGGAGAAGCTTCTTCACTCAGAGAGTTGTTAAGCTGTGGAATTCCCTGCTGCAGAGAGTTGTTGATGCCAGTTCATTGGATATATTCAAGAGGGAGTTGGATGTGGCCCTTACGGCTAAAGGGATCAAGGGGTATGGAGAGAAAGCAGGAAAGTGGTACTGAGGTGAATGAGCAGCCATGATCATATTGAATGGTGGTGCAGGCTCGAAGGGCCGAATGGCCTACTCCTTCACCTATTTTGTATGTTTCTATGTTTACACTCTAAAATTAACTGAACAGTCCAATACAGGAACCACTGTCTCGGTCACAGGTGGGACAGACAATGGTTGAAGGGTGGGTGGGACTGGTTTGCCGCATGCTCCTTCTACTGCCTGTTTTCTGCAAGCTCTCGGCGACGATCGAGGTGCTCGGTGCCCTCCCGGATGCACATCCTCCACCGAGTATAACTGGCCTGTAACTAACCATGTGGAGAAATTTAATTCTTTGAGGAGTGAATCGCCCCCTTATTCGAGCTAAAAATGAAATAGCAAAAAAGGTTTATAAAGTAGTACAGTAGGGAGAAGGGTTTGAAATTAGTTTCCAGAGTCAAACTGGTTCAGTTCAGATTCTTCCTTAACCCCACCCTAATCGCAGCAACAGATGGCAACTAAAGGTGCCCTTGATCACATGATTTTTCGATAATCTGAAACGGAGTTGTAGATTTTACGTGTCATTTAGTCTTTTGGTACCGTGTCCGACTGTTAGGCGGTATTTGTATACGAGTTCTGATCAAAGGTCACGACCTGAAACGTTAACTCGGTTTCTCTCTCCAGAGATGCTGCCTGACCCGCTGAGCATTTCCAGCATTTTCCATTCTTATTTCAGATTTCTAGCAACCGCAGTTAGTTCTCACATTTGTGTTCTGTGGTATCTACCCCTTCCATTTGAATATCATTCAAGCGCCACATCCAAGTGTTATCCTAGTATTCCCATGATAGATCAGGAAGTTTGGCCAAGCCACACAAGTGAGGTACGTTCCAGTATTAAACCCCGAGTCTCTGCTCTCACGTTAGTTGTTTAAGCCGAGAGGGTGATGGGGCAGTACATCTGAACTCTAAGTCCCTGGGTTAGAGGGGGATGAGGAGGAGAAAAAAAAAAATAGGAAGGTTAACATTCCTGATCAATAGCCAGCAACCCCTGGTAAAGGTACATGTGACGAGCGAATCGGATTAGCTGGTTCTAATGCCCCGTTTTGCAACAGTCAAAAACAGCGTGCCAATAGTCAAGGTACGAGAGAGCAACTGTCACCCACGGAAAAGAAAGACTTGCATTTATATAGTGCCTTTCATGACCATTGGACATTTCAAAACGCTTTATAGCCAATGAAGTACTTTTTGAAGTGTAGTCACTGTTCTAATGTAGGAAACGCTGCAACCAATTTGCGCACAGCAAGCTCCCACAAACAGCAACGTGATAATGACTGTTTTTTTGTGATGTTGATGGAGGGATAAATATTGGCCAGGACACCGGGGATAATTCATCTGCGCTGCTTCGAAATAGTGCCGTGGGATCTATTATGTCCAACTGAGAGAGCAGATGAGGTCTCGCTTTAACATCTCATCCAAAAGACAGCACTTCCAACAGTGCAGCACCCGTTCAGTACTGCACTGGAGTGTCAGCCTAGATTTGTGTGCTCAAGTCTCTGGAGTGAGACTTAAATCCACAATCTTCTGACTCCGAGGCGAGAGTGCTACCACCTGACACTCAATGCCTTCAGGATGGTGGGGGGGGGGGGGGGGGGGCGGGGGAAGAAAAGTGTGATAAACCTACACACAACAAAATATCCGTGCAATGGAAATAAAGTACATTGCGATAATGTGATAAAGTCCCTTTGAGGTTCAATCATGCCATATTACAGTTATCTCAGTGAGTGAGATAGCATGCTAAAGACTGCAATCAGAGGGTGATTGTTAAAGGGAACCACAGGAGATCAAGTGAAATATCCACCACACCTCCCATTACTCTTTGAAAAAGTGGAAAATCCCATGCCATCAGATCACTGCGTGCAGGCTAAATCGAAGAGTCAGATTTATATACTAGTTGAACAATACATGGATGCATTGTGATAGAGCAAGATACTTAATACAAATACAATTCTTGCAGAGAGGTTAAAATATCCTTTCTAAAGCATGATCTTTACACAGTTTGATAAGTGACACAGCTTTTGGATGGTACAATGTTTACAACATGTGAGGCAGCACAGGAATGATTGTCATTATAGGGATCATATTACATGGAAATGGATTGTGCTTCATCCTCTTTCTCCCGCTCAGACACAAGGAATGCATCAGTGAACTACCTTGCTTTGACTCACTCCGGAAAAAAAAAAAAATCGACAGACCAGGAATCCTGCTAGATTTGGAGAAGGACCTTGCTAACTAACTGAAAATGGTTCTGGAGTATGACTTGGAGAGGAACTCCCTCAGTGAGTAATTTTTCCTCTACATCCTGTTCAGCCATGAACTCATTGAATGGCGGTTCAGGCTCAAAGGGCCGAATGGCCTACTCCTGCACTTATTTTCTATGTTTCTATCCAGCGGAGGTTTTATCACCCAATGCACACTCCAATCGGTCCTTTTTCTGGCAGTCCTCCATAAACTCTGGAATAAAAAAATAAATAAAAAACAGAAAATGCTGGAAATCTCAGGAGGTCAGGCAGCATCTGAGGAGAGGAAGCAGAGTTAACGTTTCGGGTCGATGACCTTTCGCCAGAACTGGAGAATGTTCGGAAAGACCAGATTCTCAACAAGGGAAGGGGGAAGAACCAAATAGTCTGGTTGAGATTGGGATCAAGTTGAACGGGAACCATGTGTACTATCCAGCTGCTTGGCTAAAGTTGTAATATACTGCCGGTGTGAACAACAACTTGCATTTATATAGCGCCTTTAACATAATAAAATGTCCCAAGGCGCTTCACAGGAGGGTTATCAGACAAAATTTGACACCGAGCCACAGAAGGAGATATTGGGGCAGATGACAAAAAGCTTGGTCAAAGAGGTAGGTTTTTAAGGAGCAGATACAGGTAGAGATGCAGAGAGGTTTAGGGAGATAATTCCAGAGCTTAAGGCCTTGGCAGCTGAAGACACAGCCGCCAATGGTTGAGTGATTAAAAGCAGGGACGCTCAAGGGAAAACACCTTTTACTGTCATGCAAATCACAACACTTGCTCTGCCCACCCATTCTACACTGCTTCCTTTCTGTTGATTCCTTGCTGGGGTACAGATCACTGTTCACTATGTTGCTCTTTCTTCATGTGTGAGCCTGGATAATGAGTGGCAGCAGGCTGTTTGATTATATTTTCCACACATTACCCTAGACTGCAATAGTGACTGCATTTCAAAAGTACGTCATTGAGCGGGAAGCACATTAGGACATAAAAGGCTCCATACAAGGGCAAGTTCTTCTTCCTATACAATCAATAACTTACATTCATATCGTGTTTTCAACGAAGTGAAGCATCCCAAACAAAATTAGATACCGGGCCACATAAGGAGATATGAGGGCAGGTGACCAAAAACTTGGTCACAGAGGTAGGTTTTAACATAGAAACATAGAAAATAGGCGCAGGAGTAGGCCATTCGGCCCTTCGAGCCTGCACCACCATTCAATATGATCATGGCTGATCATGCACTTTCAGTATCCCATTCCTGCTTTCTCTCCATACCCCCTGATCCCTTTAGCCGTAAGGGCCACATCTAACTCCCTTTTGAATATATCTAACGAACTGACCTTAACAACTTCCTGTGGTAGAGAATTCCACAGGTTCACAATTCTGAGTGAAGAAGTTTCTCCTCATCTCGGTCCGAAATGGCTTACCTCTTATCCTTAGACTGTGACCCCTGGTTCTGGACTTCCCCAACATCGGGAACATTCTTCCTGCATCTAACCTGTCCAATCCCGTCAGAATTTTATATGTTTCTATGAAATCCACTCTCATTCTTCTAAATTCCAGTGAATATAAGCCTAATCGATCCAGTCTTTCTTCATATGTCAGTCCTGCTATCCCGGAAATTAGTTTAGTGAATCTTCGCTGCACTCCCTCAACAGCAAGAATGTCCTTCCTCAGATTAGGAGACCAAAACTGTACACAATAGGAGCATCTTAAAAGGAGCAGAGAGAGGGAGAGAGGCGGAGAGGTTTAGGGAGGAAATTTCAGAGCTTAGGGGCCTTGGTAGCTGGAGGCATGGCCACCAATTGCGGAGCAATTAAAATGGGGGATGAGCAGGAGGCCAGAATTGGAAGGACGCAGATATATCGGAGGGTTGCAGGGCTAGAGGGGATTACAGAGAGATAGGGAGGGGCGAGGCCATGGAGGGGTTTGAAAACAAGGATGAGAATTTTAAAACTGAGTAGTTGCTTAACCGGGAGCCAATGTAGGTCAGCGAGCACAGGGACGATGGGCGATGTCGAAAGCTTGACACCAGTGGTTTAGCCAAAGCCCTGAGGCTGCCGAGAATATCAGTGGAAAAGCAAGACTTCAAACGCTTTCTCCTTGGCACTGCAAATAGCTCTGCAAGTTAATCAACCCTGGCTGCAGAACCACGTGAGAAGGTGAGAGGCCTAGAGAGGAAATCAAGGCAAAGTGTAAATTAACTTTACTCAATCCTTTCCCTGTCAGCCAGGTGGTCCAACATTTCACTGAAGGACAACAAATTCCAGAAATTCTTCCTATTTTGAAAAAAAAAGGTTCAAGGTTACGATTTTTTTTTTCTTTCCTCCTTCATGGAAACTTTCTTTCCTCAACTACGTGCCGTGCTTCGCTACTCCTCAAAAGTGATATTTTCATTTGAGTTTGAGCTGCGGAAGTCAGTACATATAGCCTGGATTCTCAACCGCACACTGAGAACATTGCAATGTCCAGTATGGACAGTACGGTGAACAGTGAGGAGGAGTGTGAGAGACTTCAAGACATAGGCAGGCTGGTGGATTGGGCGGACGTGTGGCAGATGAAATTTAATGCAGAGAAGTGCGAAGTGATACAGTTTGGTGGGAGAGGTAATATAAACTAACGGGTACAATTCTAAAGGGGGTGCATTAACAGAGACCTGGGGGTATATGTGCACAAATCGTTGAAGGTGGCAAGGCAGGTTGAAAAAGCAGTTAAAAAAGTTTACGGGATCCCTGGTTTCATAAATAGAGGCACAGAATGCAAAAGCAATGAAGTTATGATGACCCTGTATAAAACACTGGTTCACCCTCAACTCGAGTAGTGTGTCCAATTCTGAGCACCGCATTTTAGGAAGGATGTGAAGGCCTTAGAGAGGGTGCAGAAAAGATTTACAAGAATGAGGGACTTCGGTTACGTGGATAGACTGGAGAAACTGGGGTTGTTCTCCTTGGAACGGAGAAGGTAGAGAATTTGATAGAGGTGTTCAAAATCATGAGGGGTGTAGACAGAGTAGATCGAGAGAAACTGTTCCCATTGGTGGCAGGGCCAAGAACCAGAGGACACAGATTTAAGGTGATTGGTAGAAGAAACAAAGGCGACATGAGGAAAAACTTTTTTTTACGCATTGAGTGGTTAGGATCTGGAATGCACTGCCTGAAAGGGTAATGGAGGCAGATTCAATTGTGGCTTTCGAAAGGGAATTGGATAAGTACCAGACGGAAAAAAATTGCAGGGCTACGGGGAAAGGGCGGGGGGTGGGACTAGCTGAGGTGCTCAGGCAGAGAGCTGGCACGGGTTCGACGGGCCGAATGGCCTCCTACTGTGCTGTAACCATTCTATGATTACTGGGGAAATTGTTGCAACCACTGAATGCTAAGATTTACTTTAGTCAATTAACATGACTAATTGTAGGTTCTGGATAAAACCCACTTTTAAATAGGTGGTTTCAGACACCATCCAGTCAGACTGTGACCACGAAATTCCTCTTTAAGAGGCCGCTCCAGTTCTGCAGTAAGCAAAAGCAAACTGCAGACATTATTTTAAAAAGCTCACACCACTCGCCCTTAGACAGCACTCCAGGAAGAAGCCACAATCACTAGCCAGCATGCGCCAGTGCTAGCCCAGTGGTTCATTTATCCATCAATCTGTGCGAACGCTGCATTCTGCGACAGAAGACAAGAAGCTAGTTAACAGCAATGGCGTGCTGGTTAGGAAGTGTAGCTCAACACGTCAGATGTTACCGGACTCAATGAGAACCAGCACCATTCGGGTAGCCCGCTCATATAGAACTCCTGAATGCTTTACAGGGGGAGGTGGGGGGGGGGAGGAAAGAGAGGAGGATGCTGAGCAGAGATAGAGGTTGCAAGGCTGAGTGGTTGGGGAGTGTTCCACAGAGCAAAGGTGTGTGTCACTGGCCTCTGCTTCATGGAGCAGCAGCAGCCCCAGCAGTACTTCGAAGGTGCAGCATCCCCTTTTCTATCACTATTTACTTTGAAACAGCCACTTTTTCCTTCCCAGTGTTCGGTGCTCTACAATACGCTCCCAAAATGGTAACGTTGCCAGCCCACATGATCCCAGGGGTGCTTATGAACTGCGTGCGCCCTGGAGTTATGTGGGCCTCTATCCACAGGTACTCAGAGGCCCAGGACCGTGAGTCTCCGTACCGCCAGGGAAGCCTCGGGAAGCCTCCGACCGCAAATTCATGGCCAAGAAGTAGTTTCGCTTAGTGGCGTATTCATATTGCTCACTGAAAGTTTGAGGCTCCCTTCTTGCTGGTTTCTGTTCAAGCCATGGCTTTAGATTGCTACATTTGTGCTCTGCTTAAAAAACAGTCCCGCTGTAAATGCAGCACATCAAACCTTAGAGCTGCTGCTTTTGCCCACCTCTCAGAAGTTATCCAGGCCTCCCAGCATAAACTCCCATTTGCTGCATCTGTGTCCCGACTGGCAATATTCTAACTGACCCGACAAATTCTGATGGATTCAACATCAGGGCATGTGGTGCATGGAAGTCCCGCCCTGCTGTACTCACTGTGGTTGATTGCAAGGCTTGGAATTTCAGGTAGTATCTCTGAACTATTCCCCTGTTGAATATATAGTGCTTCACCCATGGCGCAGATAGGCAAGAGGTTACCCGACTCATTTGGGTCGGGACCACCCTCTCGTGTAGAACTCCTAAATGCTTTACATGGCGAAAATGGGCAGAGGAAGAGTAGGGATCGAGGTTGCAAGGCTAAGTGGTTACTGGCCAGTGGGCCAGTGACCTTCAGTGGGCCTAGGCTCTTAAAATGGAGGGGTAAATTAGCCAAGGTTCCCATTTCCAATTGCTATCCAGTAACCCTGTCCTGGAAGTGTGTGCGGAGCGCGTGTGCGATGCGCGGTGCGCGAGCGAGAGCGCGTGTATGTAGATTGTGTGTACGCACGCATGTCGAGTGAGTGTACGCGTGGACATGCCAGTTGAGCATACCATGAGGCTTGGCTGAAATGCTGGTCATAAAAAAAGCAGCTATTTTTTCTTGAAGGTGCAAAATCTCAGTAAAACAAAGTTGTCAACATTTGGGAAATTATAGGTGTGAGATTTTCAGTCAGGAGTCATCCACAAACCCGCAGTATTACTTTATTGCCAAACATGGGTAAAGCTCCAAGCTCAAAGCAGAGGCCCAGCCATCGATGCTTCAGTCAGAGTGGCCTTTTCCGTTACCACATTCAATTTGGGAAGGCTTCAGGTAAAAACCAATCCAGGGACAGAATCCACAAGACAATCTGCATGCTCTCCTGGATTACGTTCGCACCTTGATGGGATAATGTGATGGGCCATCATTATTCTTCCTCTTATTCCGTCGTCGTATTTTGGTTGGTCAGACTCGATGATTTCCGGCCTGCGCTTGTACTGACCAATCGGATGTGGGAACCTTCGTTAACCGTCTCCCTCACTTTTTAAGAGCCTCAGACCACTGAAGGCCACCAAGAAAAAGCTTGGTAAAGCATTCCAGTCATGGATCTCCATATATAAAATTGTCACCCCCCCCCCACCCTATCCCACGCTCTACAATCACTCTGGTGACCTTCTGCTTGTTTTTGAGAAGTGTGCTTCTAAATATGAAAAATTTAACCACAACTATTTGTCAGAACAAAAACAACGTTGGAAATTATTTAATTCAACAACAACTTGTATTTATGTGGCGCCTTTAACGTAGTGAAATGTCCCAAGGCGCTTCACAGGAGTTTTATGAGGTAAAAAATTTGACACCCGAGCTGCACAAGTAGAAATTAGCGCAGGTGACCAAAGGCTTGGTCAAAGACGGAGGTTTTAAGGAGCGTCTTGAAGGAGGAAAGAGAGGTAGAGAGGCGGAGAGGTTTAGGCAGGGAGTTCCAGAGGTTGGGGCCGAGGCAACAGAAGACATGGCCACCAATGGTTGAGCGATTATAATCAGGGATACTCAAGAGGGCAGAATGAGAAAGCAGACATCTCGGGGGGGGTTGTGGAGCTGGAGGAGATCACAGAGATAGGAAAGTGCGAGGCCATAGAGGGATCTGAAAATAAGGATGAGAATTTTGAAATCGCAGCATTGCTTAACCAGAAGCCAATGAAGGACAGCGAGTGTTTGCAATTCTTTTTTGAAGAGTAGTCAAGTTTGAACTATGGGCTAAAGGGCAACATTGGCGTGCCTGCGAAAGGATTGACCGAGCTGTTCAGTGGAGGAATGGCACAACGTGGGTGAAGAAGGAAGTCGGTCAGTCGACATCATTGGTACACCTCTCCTGGCAGTTGATAATGGAACATGTTGCCTTCATGCTGAGCTGAGCTGCTCCCACTCGTCGGGAACCAGCTTAGACAGAAACAAAAACCTGGGCACTCATTTCTTTCAAATCGCCCCATGCAAAAATAAAACAGTAAACGTTTGACCAGTCCAAGACATGCCGTCACATCCTTTACATGGTTCAGTTATTTCCAACCAATTATCCCCGTCACCCCACTAACTATTATCTACTCAACATCTTTATCTTTGATTTCTACTCTCCTATGTTCAACAGGAACCTAATCATAAAATCATAGATATTTACAGCACAGAAGGAGGCCATTCAGCCCATCATGTCCGCACCGGGAGAAAAAGAGCTATTCAGCCTAATCCCACTTTCCAGCTCTTGGTCTGTAACCCTGTAGATTATAGCACTTCAAGTGCACATCCGAGTACTTTTTAAATGTGGTGAGGGTTTCTGCCTCTACCACCCTTTCAGGCAGTGAGTTCCAGACCCCCACTACTGGGTGAAGAAATCTCGTAAATCCCCTCGAATCCTTCTACTAGTTACTTTAAATCCATGCCCCCTGGTTATTTATCTTTCTAATTAGATCATGGCCATTATTTTCTTAGTGTCAGCTGTAGCTCAGTGGGTAGCACCCTCACCTCGGGGCGAGAAGGTTGTGGGTTCAAGTCCCACTTGAGCACAAAAATCTAGACGGATACTCCAGTGCAGCGCTAAAGGAGCGCTGCATTGTTGGAGGTGCTGTCTTTTGGATAAGACATTAAACCGAGGCTCCGTCTGCTGTCTCAGGAGGATGTAAAAGATCCCATGGCACTATTTTGAAGAAACACAGGGGAGTTATCCCCGGTGTCCTGGCCAATATTTATCCCTTAATCAACATAACAAAAACAGATTATTTGATCATCATCACATTGCTGTTTGTGGGAGCTTGCTGTGCGCAAATTGGCTGCTGCGTTTCCCACATTACAGTGACTACACTTAAAAACAAAAAGTACGTCATTGACTGTAAAGCGCTTTGAGACGTCCGGTGGTTGTGAAAGGTGCTATATAAATGCAAGTCTTTTTTTAAACTTCTATGTCTTTCCTTTGCCCTGCTTTATTACTCAAACCCAATGTAGCTCTGCAGCCACAAACCTATCCCAAGTTTGATGGCAGTCTATCCTAGAATAGTTATGTCCCTAGTTATTACAAGTTTGCTATTACTGCAAACCTCTTTAAATAGCTTTCTAATCACATCCACTTTCTTTCCTAGTATTCAGTGCTCTATAAGTGTACTTCCAAAATGGTCACCGTTATGGTGCAGTTAGCTGTTAACGGGGCCACTTGCCTTCAGTGACCCTCGGCTCTTAAAAGGGTGGGGGAAATTAGCCAAGGTTCAAATGCTATCCAACAACCCTCTCCTGGGAGAGTGTAAGGGAGCACGCGCGCGCGAGAGCGAGAGCGAGAAAACACTAATAATTTTATATTATGGAAGACTCACTAATTTGTTCCTCAAAAAGCTCAAACATCACATATCTTAGCCTTGCCCATTTATTTACAACAGTAACTAGCAGTGTGTCAGTATTAAGGTGTGTGTCACTGCACCACCAAGTGGATGCTCCAGTTAAGTACATCTGACCAGTTTAAACCATGGGGCAGAAAAGATATTGAACCAGTTTCTTAAAAGTAATGAATATATAATCTACATTCTGGCTTATATAGAATTACACAGGATATACGGCACAGAAACAGGCCATTCGGCCCAACCAGTTCATACCAGCATTTATGCTCCCCTTGTCCAAGTGCAAACCCTGGAAGTTATATAAAAGGGGGGCATTACTTTGGGGCTAGGTCAGTAAAAGTACTTGGCTTCGGCCTTTCCCCATATTTTATTATTTTAAACTATGAGCAGTTTTGTTGGAGTAGAATTGCATCGAATGAGCAGCTCAGAAAGAGGCCATTCACCCCAACAGGTCCACGCTGGTGTTTATGGTCCACACGAGCCTCCTTACAGCCCTCTTCATCTCACCCTATCAGCATATCCCTCAATTCTTTTCTCACTCGTGTTTATCTCGCTTCCCCTTAAATGCATTAAGGATAGGGAGCAAGTGTTTCCACTGGCAGGAGGGTCGGTAACCAGAGGACACAGATCCATGATTGGGAAATCCAGGGAGCAAATGAGGAGAATTAGTTTATTCTTTTACACAGCGAGTTGTGATCTGGAACGCACTTCCTGAAAGGGCGGTGGGAGCAGATTCAATAGTAACTTTCAAAAGTGAATTGGATAATTACTTCAAGGGGAAAATTTGTAGGGCTATGGGGAAAGAGCAGGGGGAGTGGGGCTAATTGGATAGGTCTTTCAAAGAGCCGGCAGACACAATGGGCCGAATGGCCTCATTCTGTGCCATATGGTTCGAGAAACACCCCGCACTACCCAAGAAGAAATCTCAGATTTTCCTCTGTCCCCTTTCTCTCCCTTGCTGAGCGACCCAGTTTTTTCCTTTCTGACATTGGCAATAATGGTCTTCTCTGCTCCAAATAGCGGGCCGCAAATCTGATCTTTCTCCCCTCCCCACCGCATGAGAGTCACATGGAGAGAGAGAGAAACATTAAATACAAAAAAAAAGGTATGGGGTGGAGATACAGAATTCATTATCATCATACGCAGTCCCTCGGAATCGAGGAAGACTTGCTTCCACTCTAAAAGTGAGTTCTCAGGTGACTGTACCGTCCAATACGGGAATTACAGTCTGTTACATGGGGCAGACAGTGGTTGAAGGAAAGGGTGGGTAGGGAGCCTGGTTTGCCGCACGCTCCTTCCGCTGCCTGCGCTTGGTTTCTGCATGCTCTCGGTGACGAGACTCGAGGTGCTCAGCGCCCTCCCGGATGCTCTTCCTCCACTTAGGGCGGTCTTGGGCCAGGGATTCCCAGGTGTCAGTGGGGATGTCGCATTTTATCAAGGAGGCTTTGAGGGTGTTTCCTCTGCCCACCTGGGGCTTGCCTGTCCTGTAGGAGTTCAGAATGGAGCGCTTGCTTTGGGAATCTCGTGTCGGGCACGTGGACGATGTGGCCTGCCCAACGGAGCTGGTCGAGTGTGGTCAGTGCTTCAATGCTGGGGATGTTGGCCTGAGCGAGAACACTGACGTTGATACGTCTATCCTCCCAGGGGATTTGCAGGATCTTGCGGAGGCAGCACTGGTGGTACTTCTCCAGCACTTTGAGGTGTCTACTGTATATAGTCCACGTTTCTGAGCCATATAGGAGGGTGGTTATCACTACTGCCCTGTAGACCATAAGCTTGGTGCCAGATTTGATGTCCTGGTCCTCAGGCGACTGAAGACAGCGCTGATACAGAATTAGCGAGTGGGGAAAAAGCAGTAAAGCAGCAACAGGAAGTGGGGTGACTGTTAATGCTACAACGTTCCCATTATTACAAACAGCATTTCCTCTCATTCATCAAGAGTGACACCACAGGAGCTCTGCTAGCATATATTACAAGTAAACATTTTCGGCAATAGTTATAATGTTACACCCACTGCAACAGAGATATTTGACTGGCAAAGCTTAATGTAGTATAAACTTATATGCATTAGTTTTCAGACAGAGACACACAGACACAGACAGACCCGACCGACCGGTAGAAGTACAGGTTAATTTCAGCTTTTGACGAGAGAATCTTTGACAAGCTCAAAGTTTCCCATCCGGGTATAGCTTTAAGTTTTTTTTTTAAAGTCGTTTATTGTATAACAGCCTATTTGAACACTTGGTTTCCCCTGTCCCTGGAAAACAATTCAACCATGTATAATTTAGCAGTACAAAAGCAAAACACTGAGGATGCTGGAATCTGAAATAGCAGAAAATGCTGGAAATCTCAGTGGGTCGCACAGCATGAGAGAGAGAGAGAGAGAGAGAGAGAGAGAGAGAGAGAGAGAGAATTAACGTTTCGGGTCGACGACCCTGCATTGACCTGAAACGTTAACTGTTTCTCTCCACAGATGCTGCCTGACCCACAGATCTCCAGCATGTTGTGTTATAATTTAGCAGCAACTGGATGGGTTATAGCCAATATAAGTATTTTCAACAGATACAACCACTGAGCATCAGTCAGCGGGTCAGACTGCTTGACACAACATGGAGGGCAAAACACCCTCCAACCATCACCACAATTACAACAAATGTACAAACTTAAAATATACAAATAAAACGTTACAAAACAACAAACTGCGGACTTCTCATTTCCAACTGTAGTTGCATTCCATTTACTTTGCTGTAAAATGTCAGGGTTGCGATGGCCCGGCAACCTATGGGCTACGGCAGCAGAATCACTCAGGAAGGAGATGGTCAACATGGGGCAAAGGGCAGAGCACAAAGGTTCAATATCAGGAGGTTAGCGCAGGAAATACAAATGAACAAACTCGCATTTAAATATAGAAGGACGTTCCAAAGCACTGTATAACCAAAGGACTGCTTTCCAAGTGCAAGTACGATTGTTCCATAGGCAAACACAGCTGCCTGTTTGAAAACAGCAGGGTCCCACGAAACAGCACTTAAATAAGTGACTGTTTTATAGAAACATAGAAAATAGGTGCAGGAGTAGGCCATTCGGCCCTTCGAGCCTGCACCGCCATTCAATAAGATCATGGCTGATCATTCACCTCAGTACCCCTTTCCTGCTTTCTCTCCATACCCCTTGATCCCTTTAGCCGCAAGGGCCGTATCTAACTCCCTCTTGAATATATCCAATGAACTGGCATCAACAACTCTTTGCGGTAGGGAATTCCACAGGTTAGCAACTCTCTGAGTGAAGAAGTTTCTCCTCATCTCAGTCCTAAATGGCTTAGCCCTTATCCTTTGACTGTGTCCCCTGATTCTGGATTTCCCCAACGTCGGGAACATTCTTACTGCATCTAACCTGTCGGGAACATTCTTACTGCATCACAATTTTAATCTGTTTCTATGAGATCCGCTCTCATCTTCTAAACTCCAGTGAATAAAGCCCCAGTCGATCCAGTCTCTCCTCATATGTCAGTCTTACCATTCCAGCAATCAGTCTGGTGAAGCTTTGCTGCACTCCCTCAATAGCAAGAACGTCCTTCCTCAGATTAGGAGACCAAAACTGAACACAATATTCCAGGTGAGGCCTCACCAGGGCCCTGTACAACTGCAGTAAGACCTCCCTGCTCCTATACTCAAATCCCCTAGCTATGAAGGGCAACATACCATTTGCCTTCTTCACCGCCTGCTGTACCTGCATGCCAACTTTCAATGACTGATGTACCATGACACCCAGGTCTCGTTGCACCTCCCCTTTTCCTAATCTGCCGCCATTCAGATAATATTCTGCCTTCGTGTTTTTGCCACCAAAGTGGATAACCTTACACTTATCCACATTACACTGCATCTGCCATGCATTTGCCCACTCACCTAACCTGTCCAAGTCACCTTGCAGCCTCTTAGCATCCTCATCACAGCTCACACCACCACCCAGCTTAGTGTCATCTGCAAACTTGGAGATATTACACTCAATTCCTTCATCTAAATCATTAATGTACATTGTAAATAGCTGGGGCCCCAGCACTGAGCCCTGTGGCACCCCACTAGTCACTACCTACCATTCTGAAAAGGACCTGTTTATCCCGACTCTCTGCTTCCTGTCTGCCAACCAGTTCTCTATCCAAGTCAGTGCATTATCCCCAATACCAAGTACTTTGATTTTGCACACCAATCTCACGTGGGACCTTGTCAAAAGCCTTTTGAAAGTCCAAATACACGACATCCACTGGTTCTCCCTTGTCCACTCTACTAGTTACATCCTCAAAAAATTTTAGAAGATTTGTCAAGCATGATTTCACTTTCATAAATCCATGCCGACTTGGACCGATCGTCACTGCTTTCCAAACGCGCTATTTCATCTTTAATAATTGATTCCAACATTTTCCCACTATTGAGGTCAGGCTAACCGGTCTATAATTAACAGTTTTCTCTCCCTCCTTTTTAAAAAAGTGTTGTTACATTAGCTAGCCTCCAGTCCATAGGAAATGATCCAGAGTCGATACACTGCTGAAAAATGATCACCAATGCATCCACTATTTCTAGGGCCACTTCCTTAAGTACTCTGGGATGCAGACTATCAGGCCCCAACGATTTATCGGCCTTCAATCCCATCAATTTCCCCAACACAATTTCCCGCATAATAAGGATATCCTTCAGTTCCTCCTTCTCACTAGACCCTTGGTCCGCTAGTATTTCCGGAAGGTTATTTGTGTCTTCCTTCGTGAAGACAGAACCAAAGTATTTGTTCAACTGGTCTGCCATTTCTTTGTTCCCCATTATAAATTCACCTGAATCTGACTGCAAGGGACCTGCGTTTGTCTTCACTAATCTTTTTCTCTTCACATATCTATAGAAGCTTTTGCAGTCAGTTTTTATGTTCCCAGCAAGCTTCCTCTCATATTCCATTTCCCCCTCCTAATTAAATCCGTTGTCCTCCTCTGCTGAATTCTAAATTTCTCCCAGTCCTCAGGTTTGCTGCTTTTTCTGGTCAATTTATATGCCTCTTCCTTGGATTTAACACTATCCTTAACTTCCCTTGTTAGCCACAGTTGAGCCACCTTCCCTGTTTTTTTTTACTCTAGACAGGGATGAACTTCAACAATTGTACATCCATGTGATCTTTGAATGTTTGCCATTGCCAATCCACCATCAACCCTTTAAGTATCATTCGCCAGTCTATTCTAGCCAATTCATGTCTCATACCATCGAAGTTACCTTTTCTTAAGTTCAGGACCATAGTCTCTGAATTAACTGTATCACTCTCCATCTTAATAAAGAATTCTACCATATTATGGTCACTCTTCCCCAAGGGGCCTCGCACAACAAAATTGCTAATTAGTCCTTTCTCATTACACATTACCCAGTCTAGGATGGCCAGCCCTCTAGTTGGTTCCTCGACATATTGGTCTAGAAAACCATCCCTAACACTCCAGGAAATCCTCCTCCACCATATTGCTACCAGTTTGGTTAGCCCAATCTATATGTAGATTAAAGTCGCCCATGATAACTGCTGTACCTTTATTGCACGCATCCCTAATTTCTTGTTTGATGCTGTCCCCAACCTCACTACTACTGCTTGGTGGTCTGTACACAACTCCCACTAGCGTTTTCTGTCCTTTGGTATTCCGCAGCTCCACCCATACAGATTCCACATCACCCAAGCTAATGTCCTTCCTTACTATTGCATTCATTTTCTCTTTAACCAGCAACGCTACCCCACCTCCTTTTCCTTTCTGTCTCCTTCCTGAATGTTGAATACCCCTGGATGTTGAGTTCCCAGCCTTGCTCACCCTGGAGCCATGTCTCTGTGATGCCAATTTGTTAATTGCTGCCTGTGCAGTTAATTTGGCCACCTTATTACGAAAACTCCTCGCATTGAGGCACAGAGCCTTCAGGCTTGTCTTTTTAACACACTTTGCCCCTTTAGAATTTTGCTGTTATGTGGCCCTTTTGGATTTTTGCCTTGGGTTTCTCTGCTCTCCACTTTTACTTTTCTGCTTTCTATCTTTTGCTTCTGCCCCCATTCTACTTCCCTCTATCTCCCTGCATCAGTTCCCATCCCCCTGCCATATTAGTTTAACCACTCCCCAACAGCACTAACAAACACTCAGAGGACATTGGTTCCGGTCCTGCCCAGGTGCAGACTGTCCAGTTTGTACTGGTCCCACCTCCCCCAGAACCGGTTCCAATGTCCTCGGAATTTGAATTCCTCCCTTCTGCACCACTCCTCAAGTCACGTATTCATCTGAGCTATCCTGCAATTCCTATTCTGACTAGCACGTGGCACTGGTAGCAATCCTGAGATTACTACCTTTTAGGTCCTACTTTTTTAATTTAACTCCTAGCTCCCTAAATTCAGCTTGTAAGACCTCATCTTGTTTTTTTACCTATATCGTTGGTACCTATATGCATCACGACAACTGGCTGTTCACCCTCCCCCTCCGAAATATTTTGGTGTTGGGGATGGAAGGTGGTCGGTATATCTGGACAACTCTCCGACACTTCTTCAAATAGTACCATGGGATCTTTAGTGGCCCCACCGGAGCAGGCAAACGTCTCCCCCAAAAGACAACACCTCTTGACAATGCAGCGTTCCCTTAATCTTGAACTTGACCATCAGCCTAGAATATGTGCTCAAGACTCCGGAGTGTGGCTTGAATCCATGACTGCCTACATTACAACAGTGACTATACTTCAAGGAGTACTTCATGGGATGTCCCAAAGCGCTTTACAGCCAAAGTTCATGAAAGGTGCTATATAAATGCAAGTCTTTCTTTTGCTGACTGAGGCAGAAGTGCTATCACTGAGCCAAAGTGACATTTATATTTGATTCCTGCACTATGACTGTAAACGTGGTGGGCAAGAATTTGGCCAGCCTTGTGCCCGTTTTTTTGTTGATATTTTGTCTTTTTTGACGGTAAAAGGTACTCACCTATATTGGCCAAAGTTGCGCGCCGGCGGTTTTGAAATATCGCTGAAAAACGGAACGCCGGCGTGCAACGCCCCAAAAATGTGACCGCTTAAAATTGGCCGTTCGGTGCATCCGTAGTTCGGAAGAAAACAAACGCCCGAGAAAAGCCTGTGTTGCAGGTCCAGAAACAGCGGTCAGTATGAAGACCTGCAAAAAAAGTTCAAGTTTTTATTTATTTTAAATTATTTTTCAGCGATTCGCTAGATAAGTGTCTTGTGAATTTTTATTTTTTGCAAATTCGGTGTGTGTTTTCCCTCCTCCCAGAGCCTGTCCTTTTAGCGGTAATCGGCCTCAGGCTAAAGTTGGTCGCGAATCCTTGTGACGCCGATTTTTACCGTCGGGCACATTTTGTTGCCCATTTTACCCCCTTAAAAATTAGCGGTAATTTTAACATAAAATGCTGGAAAAAATCCGCCATCACCTTTCTGTTCTTCGCCTTTCCGTCATTGTTCATAGGTTTATATGTAACCTTTAGGACTGCTGACCAAGGGCCGTGTGGCTCTTTGCCAGCCGGCGTGGACATGATGGGTCGAAATGGCCTCCTTCTGCGATGTAAATTTCTATGTTTCTATGACTATCACCAAAAGACCTATTTCTAGCCCAGTCAGTTGTAAGGGCAACAGGAGGCATAATTATCAAAGACAAGCAGATTCCTAAACGATTTTGAGTTTGAGACAGAATTTACATGGTATCGACATGATCATAAAGGTCCTAGGATTGGGGGGGGGGGGGGGGGGCGGGGAGGGGGATGACCGCAGATAAAATGAGGGGTTGGGGTCTTTTTATTCCCCATCCACTCCTAAAAGCGGTGATTTATACTGAGCTACAGGCACCAAAGACCATCTCCAACAAGCGAGAGTCTAACCACTTCGATCTTGATATTCAACGGCATTACCATCAACGAATCCCCTACCATCAAAATCCTGGGGGTCACCATTGACCAGAAACTTAACTGGACCAGCCACATAAATACTGGGACAAGAGGAGCGGGTCAGAGGCTAGGTATTCTGCGGCGAGTGTCTCACCTTCTGACTCCCCAAAGCCTTTCCACCATCTACAAAGGCACAAGTCAGGAACGTGATGGAATACTCTGCACTTGCCGGGATGAGTTTCTTCGGCAGCACCTCCCAAACATGTGACCTCTATGACATAGAAGGACAAGGGCGGCAGGCGCATGGAAACGTCACCACCCACAAGTTCCCCTCGAAGTCACGCACCATCCTGACTTGGAAATATATTGTCGTTCCTTCATCGTCGCTGGGTCAAAATCCTGGCACTCCCTCCCCAACAGCACCGTGGGAGTACTTCCACCACACGGACTGCAGCGGTTCAAGGCGGCGACTTACCACCACCTTCTCAAGGGCAATAAATGCCGGCCTTGCCAGCGACACCCACATCTTAGGCCATGAACAACAAAAAAGATCCAGGTGAGAGGGTACCAGCAAGTGGTACAGCCCGTTATCCCTTCGCCAACTCTCCAAAAGCTCAACAGAATTGCAAAAGTTAGAGCTCCGCTAAACCAAAGCAATATTAAAAATGTAATACAAAGTTAGTAAAGCAGGATCTGGCTTTAGGATTTCCCGACTAAGCATCGCTGACTATAATAGCCAATTGGATTTGTGTCTTATGTGGCAACATTCCATACTATTCCACACTACCATAGGTATTGCAGCTGTGGCTGTGGGTAGCACACTCGCCTGAGAGTCAGAAGGTGCGGGTTCAAGTCTCACTCCAGAGGCTCGAGCACAAAATCTTGGCTGAAACTCCAGTGCAGCACCGAGGGAGTGCTGCACTGTCGGAGGTGCCGTCTTTCGAATGAGAGGTTAAACCGAGACCCCGTCTACTCTCTCAGGTGGCTGTGGAAGATCCACGACACTATTTCAAAGAAGAGGAGGGGAGTTATCCCCGGTATCCTGGCCAACATTCATCCCTCAACCAACACCACTAAAATTAAAATGATCTGGTGACTATCACATTGCTGTAGTGGGACCTCGCTGTACTGTGTTTCCTACGTTACAACAATGACTACACTTCAAAAAGTAGTTCATTGGCTGTAAATTGCTTTGGGACATATGAAAGGTGCTATACAAGTGCAAATACTTCTTCCTTGCTATCAAATAGAAAAGAACAGCTGATTAGGTAGCCTACTATGATTAGATTGTCATTCTCTTCATTACAATGACCACTTCAAACCAAATTCCAACCCCACACTTGCATTGCTGCAGACATGAATACTTTACCCACTAGGGCTCATCAAGATCAAGGTCACACACCCCAACAGCTCTCAGGAGATTCAAGAGGATCTTACACAAGTTCATGGTAATCCACCTCAGGATTGTAATCCGCAACATGTATTTGCTGTGCATGTGGTTCCCAGCACTTCTGGTGCTGTACAGCAAAGAAAGGCTATGGGGTTGATGCATTGAGTGCAGTAATGTGACTACACTCCAAAAGTACTTCATTGGCTGTAAAGCGCTTTGAGATGTCCGGTGGTCGTGAAAGGTGCTATATAAATCCAAGTCTTTCTTGCTTTCTTTCTTCATGCCATCTCTCATAAAATTATTGCCCGTCAAGTTTTACTCGAGGGCTCTCATGACTGCGTTGAGTGAAGGGGTAGTTTGACCTCCACAGCGTTCTCTTCCTCTCCATCAAGAGAATAACTTCGACAAATTTCCCCTCCAAGTTACACACCATCCTAACTTGGACGCATGTCGCCGTTCTTTCATCATCCTGGAACAAACTCCCTCCCCAACAGCACTGTGGGAGTTCCGTCACCACACAGACTGCAGCGTTTCAAGGCAGCGGCTCACCACCACCTTCTCAAGGGCAATTAATGCTGGCCTGGCCAGCGACGCCCACATCCCATGAACGGATAAAAAAAATTGGGGACTTCCCAGAATAAAACAAGCTGCGAAGAGAAAAAAAAAAGGGGGTAAAGAGTGAGAGAGTGAGGACTGTTTATAGGCAACATCCATTCCCCTGTAGAAATGATCCCCGGCCTGCAGTTAATGCGTTATGAAAATAGACCAATATCCAAGGTTGGTACTCGCTGCATAAATGAGAGATTTGTCGAGGATCTGATCCAGGTATTTGAGGCATGGGCATCCTGTGTGTTTCATGTGGTGGGGTTAAGGAAACTAAGGGCCAACCAAACACGCTGAGCAAGGGGAGGACAAGGTCAGACGTCCGGAAATGTTTACTTTTACCAGAGTGACCAATGGGATTCCGGAGGAGTTAATGGAGATGGATTCCTTACAGTTCTTCGAGCAGTTATTAGATGGAATTCTGGAGAACAAGATGACCACAGTATATAGGAAACATAACAGAAAATAGGAGCAGCAGTAGGCCATTCAGCCCTTTGAGCCTGTATCTCCATTCAATGTGATCATGGCTGATCCTCCATCTCAACACCATATTCCCACTTTCTCTCCATACCCCTTGGTGCCTTTTGTGTCTAGAAATCTATCTGTTGCCTTCTTAAATATATTCACTCGGCCTTCACAGCCTTCTGTGGTCGAGAATTAGGGAGTTGGGAGCAAAATAGTGCAGAGATCTGTCCGATTGTCCGTGCGGGGGTTGGAGTCGAATTTTTAACCAGACGACTCCCGAACTGGCCGCAGGTCTGTTTTTCTGGATCTTGAGGGGGTTTGGGTGGGAAGGGGAACAATTAGTACATGGGATGACCATTTTCATGTTCTGGATACAAAACCACAACAAGGTCAATACCTTTGATGCGCAGCTCGCTCTAAAGGCCATGGGTGGTCATTTTATCTCCGCTAAGCTTCTTCCCTTCCCACCTTCTTCTCCTCCATACATCTATTTTTTTTGTCCCTCCAACAGCAGTTCTTACTCATGCTCCTGAGCAACATAGAAATGGCTGTACAGAGCAGCTATACATTCTGTAGCACAGTAGTTACCATTGCTTTGGACTTGCATATCCAAATCCTGTCACGTTGCCTGGCAACCAAGGCAGAACTCGAGTGGAGTCCGACCATCAACCCACACTAAACCTACAGATATTTTTATAATTTTCTACCAATCTATCACCGACATGTCAGTTCTGCTTCTCCTGAACTCTAATTGTCCTTGCTAGAAATACATGTCTCTGCCAACACTGGAATGTAATAATAGCAACAAGTATCATAATTAGAAAAAAAACAAAGGATAAGGCTGCATTATCTTCCTCAGAGTCCTTCAAACGTACAAATGCTCAACCTCTTAATGTTGAAACCCAGAATCAATGCTGAAAATGCCTAGAAATATCTGATCAATTTAAACTCAATGTCAACAGTGATTGCAATTCAAAAGTAATTCACCATCTGTAAACTGTTAGGCACTATATAAATAGTAATTCTTTCTTTATAAAAAAGGAACAGATTAATACACATGTACTGTATGTCAATCAACATCTCAAGCAACACCACCAGGGTCCAATTCCAGCCTATGTTGATGGGACAAAAGTCTCCAATTCTGTTGCTTTAAAGATCTGAACAAAAATGAGATTGATGTGAATTTGAATAAGAACAAGGAAGTCATGTTAAACCTTTAGAGATCACTGGTTAGGCCTCAGCTCGAGTACCGTGTACAATTCTGGGCGCCACACTTTAGAAAGGATGTCAAGGCCTTGGAGAGGGTGCAGAGGAGGTTTACTGGGATGATACCAGGGATGCGGGAGTTCAGTTATGTGGAGAGATTGGAGAAGCTGGGATGGTTCACCTTAGAGCAGACAAGGGTAAGGGGAGATCTAATAGGAGGTATTCAAAATTATGAGGGGTTTTGTTGGAGCGAGTAACATTCGCGCCACACAAGTATCAGGCAATGACCATCTCCAACACGCTTGACATTCAATGCCATCATCGCCGAATCCCCACACCAACAACATCCTGGGAGTCACCATTGACCAGAAACTTAACTGGACCAGCCACATAAATACTGTAGCAACAAGAGAAGGCCAGAGACTGGGTATTCTGTGACAAGTGTCTCACCTCCTGACTCCCAAAGCCTTTCCACCATCTACAAGGCACAAGTCAGGAGTGTGATGGAACTCTCCACTTGCCTGGATGAGTGCAGCTCTAACAATCCTCAAGAAGCTCGACACCATCCAGGACAAAGCAGCCCGCTTGATTGGCACCCCATCCACCACCTGAAACATTCACTCCCTCCACCACCGGCGCACCGTGGCTCTAGTGTATACCATCTACAAGATGCTCTGCAGCAACTCACCAAGGCTTCTTCGGCAGCAACTCCCAAACACGTGACCTCTACCATCTAGAAGGATAAGGGCAGCCGGCGCATGGGAACACCATCACCTCCAAGTTACGCACCAACCTGACTTTGAAGTATATCGCCGTTCCTTCATTGTCTCTGGTTCAAAATCCTGGAACTCACTCCACAACAGCACTGTGGGAGTACCTTCACCACATGGACTGCAGCTCACCTCCACCTTCTCAAGGGCAGTTAGGGATGGGCAATAAACGCTGCCCTCGCGCACATCCCGTGAACACATTTTTTTCTCTTCTTTTTATTAAAGTGGGTCGGTAACCAGAAGTTATAGATTTAAAATAACTTGCATAAGAACTAGAGGGAAAATTAGGAGAATTTAAAAAAAAAAACGCAGAGGGTTGTTAAGATCTGGAACACACTACCTGAAAGGTTGGTGGAATCAGATGCCATAGGACATGTAATGGGACTAATTTGGACAGCTTTTTTCAAAGAGCCGGCAGAGGCACGATGGGCCGAATGGTCCCCTTCTGTGTTATACGATTCCATGGGATATCAACCCAGCTCATGGAGATCCTGGGACCACAAATTGGCAGTCTTACAGAAATCATCATCATCAGTGTAAGTAGTCCCTCGGAATTGAAGAAGACTTGCTTCCACTCTAAAAATATGAGTCCTTAGGTGGCTGAACAGTCCAATACGAGAACCACAGTCTCTGGCAGTTGGACAGATATGCCGCACGCTCTTTCTGCTGCCTGATTTCCGCATGCTTTCAGCGATGAGACTTACAGAAATAGTACAAGGTTGGCTGATGTATGCAAAAAGGGTATTTCTCCTCCCACCCACTTTGTACAGATTTCTGTTGCCTTTTGGGTGGAACATCAGCTGTTGCCCTCTGAGCAAATAATTTGGTTTTGCACATAGTGGCACTTCACAGAGTAGCAGCACATCATGCTCGAAGGCTTTCCCAGGATTTCCTCATTGCCCTCAGGCACCCTTTCCCCGACAATATACAGGCTGTTAAAATGCAAACTTGCTTTCGTCCAATCTCTACTTCCTGATTTGCTTCTATTCTCTTTTCAATGTGATATCGTACCTGGTGGGTCTTGATCATTCACCCAAGTTTGTCATTAAAAATGTTGCAAATTACAATCAGTGTCAGCTGTAGCTCAGTGGATAGCACCCTCGCCTCCGAGTCAGAAGGTTGTGGGTTCAAGTCTCACTCTCAGAAACTTGAGCACGCAATCCAGGCTGACCCTCCAGTGCAGTACTGAGGGAGTGCTGCACTGTCGCAGCTGCTGTCTTTCGGATGACACATTAAACCGAGGCCTGCTCTCTCAGGTGGCCATAAAAGATCCCAGGGCTCTATTTCGAAGAAGAGCGGGGGAGTTATCCCCGGTGTCCTGGCCTATATATATCCTTCAATCAACATCACTAAAAACAGATTATCTGATCATTATCACATTGCTGCTTGTGAGAGCTTGCTGTGCGCAAATTGGCTGCCACACTGCAACAGTGACTACACTCCAAAAAGTACTTCATTGGCTGTAAAGCGCTTTAGGATGTCTGGCGGTCGTGAAAGGTGCTATATAAATGCAAGTCTTTCTTTCCTTTAGCCGCCTCACTTTACAAAGCCCAACCATTAAATGAAAATATTTAGCTACCTGTGCAATAAGAAATCTTTGTGAAAGCTTTTTTTAAAGGTGATATTGCAGTCAGTTGGATACATATTTTACAAAAAAAGGTTGCCTTGCCAATCACTACATATGATCTCGGCAGCTACATGGAATCAAATATTGTGTATACAGCTGTCCTCCACTTGTTGATGTTACAATTATTGGTCAGGAATTTTACTTCAGGCATCAGTTTTACTTCATATTACAATAGTCCAACAAACCAATACCAGTTAACTAAATACAGTTTCCCTGCATTAAAGCTGACTACGCTTCAGAAAAGCACTTTGTTGGCTGTTAAGCACCTTGGGCCATCCTGAGGTCGCGAGAGGCTCTATATAAATGCAAGTTCTTTCTTGCTTGTAATTTTGTATGTCTAGCATTCACAGCTCTCCCCTATATCCCTGTTTAAAAAAAAACATTTTTATTTTTAAAATGGACTTTCAGAAATTCTGTGATTCAAATGGATTTCTAATGAACTGAAAGATTCACTGTACAAAGACTTCATTATCTAACGTAGAGTTTGTTGTGAAGATCCAAAGCAGTGAAAGGTGGGCTGTTTTATCCAGCAAAAATGTGAAAAACAAGTTATTCAAAGATAGCTGTTACCCTGACCTTTCACAACATTTAATTTCTAGTGTTTCTCACTCTGGCTCGGCAGTTTAAATACTATTTAAAGAACACCAAGGATACAACTTTCATAGACCATTCCAGCACAGAAACAGACCACTAAATCGGTTAGTGCTTTTCTTCCAACGAACTACTTAGCCAAACACCCTCTCCTACTTGCTCCTTCAATAATTCTTTTCTTAAACACCTTGCATTTATATAGCACCTTCAATTTAGTTAAAGTTCCCAAGGTGCTTCACAGGAGCATTATCAAAATTTGACACCGAACCACAGAGAGGTATTAGGACAGGTGATCAAAAGCTTAGTCAAAATGATAGATTTTAAGGAGGAAAGGGAAAGGTAGCGAGGCGGAGAGGCGTAGGGAGGGAATTCCAGAGCTTCGGGCCTAGACTGCTGAATGCACGGCCACCGATGGTGGAGCAAAGGAAATCAGGGATGCTCAAGAGGTCAGAATTGGAGGAGCGCAGAGATCTCGGAGGGTTGAGCTGCTGGAAGAGGTTAGAGAGATCAGAAGGGGCGAGCCCATCGAATTCACTATTAAAATAATTTAACAGAAAATTCCACATTCTAACCACCCATAGCAGAAAGATTGTTTTTCTAATCTCTCCTTCAATTCTTATTAAATTGCGTTCTCTTGTTACAGTCTCCTTAAATAATAGAAATATAAGTATTTGCCTTGTAACGCTTTATAGCCTTGAAGACCTCCATCATCTCAAAACTTTCTCAGCTGCAGTGGCAATAGCCAAAATTTCTGAGTTTCTCTTCACAACTGTAATCCTTTACCCCTGGTAACAGTCCAGTGAGTGCTGCACGTATTCCCTTGCTTTGACATCCTTCTGAGAATTAGAATGTGGTGCCCAAAACTGTACACAATATTCCAACTGGATCGCTCTGCCAATGTACTAAAAGGTTGAACCTCATTTATCCAGAACCCTCGGGACCTGGCCTGTTCTGGATAAGGGATTTTTCCGGATGAGGAGTGGTCACATTAAATTAAAATGGTACAGGTACTGAGCAAGGGGATATCAGGGCTGAATGGCTTGGGGCTTGGAGTGCGGCAGAGAGATCATGAGGGGGAGGTGGATCGCGGGGTCAGGCCAGCGATTGAGAGTGTCGGCAGCGAAGGAGGACTTCAATTTGTTCATGTCGGAGTTCCACACATGCGCCATCCAGTGGTCGGGAATGGTTCCAGATGAGGGGTGGTTCCGGATAAGGGAGTTTCAATCTGTATTTGAAATCTTTCCATTTGAGGTGTAATTCTTTTCTCCAATTTCACTTCCAAAAAAAGTATTCCTTCACATCTTTGTACACTGAGCTGTGTTTGCCCACTTATCTGCCCATCCTGCTGGCCGATATATGTTCTCTTGCTATTTCTTTATTTTATTTCTTCAAACAACTCAATAAAATTGGACAATTCCTGCCCCTCTTCCTTTAATGCCGTTGTTCTAGGTTCTGCCTTTAATTCTCACTCTTGCTATTATTAAATCCCTTTCTGCATAATGCTCTCTGTTTGCACCGAAGCCACTTTCGAAAATACTCTGATCTATCCTTTTTTAAATCCAAAGTGGTTGACCGAACACTTCCATAAATTGAGCTCCATCTGCCAATGTTTTGCCCGCTCACTTAAATCTATTAATGTCCCTTTGCAACTTTTGTCTCCCATCTACACTGCTTAACTGCCACCTAACTTAGTGTTGTCAGAAAATTTGTATATATGGCTCTCTATTCCTTCACCTAGGTCATTGATGAAGCGCTGAGGCCCTAGGACGGATCTTTGGGGGACACCACTAGTCACATCCTGTCAATTGGAGTACATACCCATTATTCCCACCCACTATCTCCTACCTCCTAGCCAATTCCCCCTCCAAGCTAATTGATTGCCTCCAGTTCCATGCACTCTAATTTTTGTTAAGCCTCTTATGTGGCACCTTATCAAATGCCTTCTGGAGTCCATATAAATAAAACCTATAGACACTCGCTTATCTATCACGTAAGTAAATTCAACTAGGTTAGTCAGTCATGACTTGCCCTTCCTCTGATTCTTTCTGGTCCCTACATTTTTCCACACCAGGCCATGCCATCTTTCACCTCTCTTTTCTCTAGCATCAAAGCCTCCCTGATCGCTACTCTCAACCACCAGTTGAGTATTTCTCTGCGGTTGCTGGCCCAGGCACCAATCCATTGTGACAAGCTAACCGATTCCCTCTCTGTGCCTCCCTCAACATTCTCTGCTGGCCCACCCACCAGGGCACTAGTTGCTGCTGGTCATGGAGCAGCCATTCCAATTATAATCACATCCGATGGGTTAGCCTCTCCGATCTCTTCCTCATCCTGCTCACAGGACAAGTGGATTTTGACTTATTCCGTCGCTATAAATCAGTGACTCTGATGGTATGGCAAAAACACCCCAATCGCTATGAAACTATGGGCTAAAAATTTGTTACCGAACATTTTGAGGTGGTATCATCGCCTGGTCGGTAACTTTAGCGCCTGCCAATCTTCAGTGCCACCGACCGCGATATTCAGTTTTAGCGCCCCAAGAGGGAAGTGGAGCGCTGAAGCAAACGTTGCATACTTCGCTAAATTGGAAACGCGGGGCTCTAATGGAGTTCAGGCGCGCTAATACCCAGATCCTGGCACTTAAAGGGGAGTTACCTGGAGCACCTATAAAATCATCAGAAAAATGTAAGGGAGTAGAATTTAATAGCAGCAATGCAAGGCAGCAGAGAAAGTGAAAGCAGTGGAAACAATGTTGAAAGATATCTCTGAATCGTACCGGACAAATATCCTACTACTGCTCATCCCTTTAAATAGTGCCCCGGGAGCGACTATGGCATTTTCGGGCGTGAATCTTTATTTTCCTGGCGTGATTAGCACCAGGCGGCCAATGAGGTGAACCAACTGAAGTTCGTGTACGGGGTGCTAACTCACTGATCGTACACTCACTGACGTCACGATCTGGGTGGCGTAGCAGGGCGAGGTGCTAAGTGTTATCACTGCCGCTAAAACTCAACTGAAGATCCCGGGCGGCAAGCCATTAAGCTATCCTTCAGCGCCCCACCTGGGCATTGGGCCTAGGCTCATGGGAGGTTAGAAGAATGAGGGGTGATCTTTTTGAAACATATACAATTCTGAGGGAGCTTGACAGGGTAGATGCAGCGAGGATGTTTCCCCTCGTGGGGGAATCTAGAACTAGGGGGCACAGTTTCAGAATCAGGGGTCGCCCATTTAAGTCGGAGGAGGAGGAGGAGGAGGAGGAGGAATTTCTTCCAAAAGCAAAAGACAGAAAGGAGATGAGGAAAAGTGGAGGGCAGAGAAACCCAAGGCAAAGAACAAAAAGGGCCACTGTACAGCAAAATTCTAAAAGGACGAAGGGTGTTAAAAAAACAAGCCTGAAGGCTTTGTGTCTTAATGCAAGGAGTATCCGCAATAAGGTGGATGAATTAACTGTGCAAATAGATGTTAACAAATATGATGTGAGCGGGATTACGGAGACGTGGCTCCAGGATGATCAGGGCTGGGAACTCAACATTTAGGGGTATTCAACATTCAGGAAGGATAGAATAAAAGGAAAAGGAGGTGGGGTAGCATTGCTGGTTAGAGGAGATTAATGCAATAGTTAGGAAGGACATTAGCTTAGATGATGTGGAATCTATATGGGTAGAGCTGCAGAACACCAAAGGGCAAAAAACATTAGTGGGAGTTGTGTACAGACCTCCAAACAGGAGTAGTGATGTTGGGGAGGGCAAACAGGAAATTAGGGGTGCATGCAATAAAGGTGCAGCAGTTATAATGGGTGACTTTAATATGCACATAGATTGGGCTAGCCAAACTGGAAGCAATACGGTGGAGGAGGATTTCCTGGAGTGCATAAAGGATGGTTTTCTAGACCAATATGTCGAGGAACCAACTGGGGGGGAGGCCATCTTAGACTGGGTGTTGTGAAATGAGAGAGGATTAATTAGCAATCTCGTTGTCCGAGGCCCCTTTGGGAAGAGTGACCATAATATGGTGGAATTCTGCATTAGGATGGAGAATGAAACAGTTAATTCAGAGACCATGGTCCAGAACTTAAAGAAGGGTAATTTTGAAGGTATGAGGTGTGAATTGGCTAGGATAGATTGGCGAATGATACTTAAGGGGTTGACTGTGGATGGGCAATGGCAAGCATTTAGAGACCGCATGGATGAACTACAACAATTGTACATTCCTGTCTGGCGTAAAAATAAAAAAGGGAAGGTGGCTCAACCGTGGCTATCAAGGGAAATCAGGGATTGTATTAAAGCCAAGGAAGTGGCATACAAATTGGCCAGAAATAGCAGCGAACCCGGGGACTGGGAGAAATGTAGAACTCAGCAGAGGAGGACAAAGGTTTTGATTAGGGCAGGGAAAATGGAGTATGAGAAGAAGCTTGCAGGGAACATTAAGACGGATTGCAAAAGTTTCTATAGATATGTAAAGAGAAAAAGGTTAGTAAAGACAAACGTAGGTCACCTGCAGTCAGAATCAGGGGAAGTCATAACGGGGAACAAAGAAATGGCAGACCAATTGAACAAGTACTTTGGTTCGGTATTCACTAACAAACAACCTTCCGGATATAAAAGGGGTCAGAGGATCTAGTAAGGAGGAGGAACTGAGGGAAATCCTTACTAGTCGGGAAATTGTGTTGGGGAAATTGATGGGATTGAAGGCCGATAAATCCCCTGGGCCTGATGGTCTGCATCCCAGAGTACTTAAGGAGGTGGCCTTGGAAATAGCGGATGCATTGACAGTCATTTTCCAACATTCCATTGACTCTGGATCAGTTCCTATGGAGTGGAGGGTAGCCAATGTAACCCCACTTTTTATAAAAGAAGGAGTGAGGGAGAAAACAGGGAATTATAGACCGGTCAGCCTGACCTCGGTAGTGGGTAAAATGATGGAATCAATTATTAAGGATGTCATAGCAGCGAATTTGGAAAGAGGTGACATGATAGGTCCAAGTCAGCATGGATTTGTGAAAGGGAAATCATGCTTGACAAATCTTCTAAAATTTTTTGAGGATGTTTCCAGTAGAATGGACAAGGGAGAACCAGTTGATGTGGTATATTTGGACTTTCAGAATGCTTTCGACAAGGTCCCACACAAGAGATTAATGTGCAAAGTTAAAGCACATGAGATTGGGGGTAGTGTGCTGACATGGATTGAGAACTGGTTGTCAGACAAGAAGCAAAGAGTTGGAGTAAATGGGTACTTTTCAGAATGGCAGGCAGTGACTAGTGGGGTACCACAAGGTTCTGTGCTGGGGCCTCAGCTGTTTACACTGTACATTAATGATTTAGACGAGGGGATTAAATGTAGTATCTCCAAATTTGCGGATGACACTAGGTTGGGTGGCAGTGTGAGCTGCGAGGAGGATGCTATGAGGCTGCAGAGTGACTTGGATAGGTTAGGTGAGTGGGCAAATGCATGGCAGATGAAGTATAATGTGGATAAATGTGAGGTTATCCACTTTGGTGGTAAAAACAGAGAGACAGACTATTATCTGAATGGTGACAGATTAGGAAAAGGAGTGGTGTAACGAGACCTGGGTGTCATGGTACATCAGTCATTGAAGGTTGGCATGCAGGTACAGCAGGCGGTTAAGAAAGCAAATGGCATGTTAACCTTCATAGCGAGGGGATTTGAGTACAGGGGCAGGGAGGTGTTGCTACAGTTGTACAGGGCCTTGGTGAGGCCACACCTGGAGTATTGTGTCCAGTTTTGGTCTCCTAACTTGAGGAAGGACATTCTTGCTATTGAGGGAGTGCAGCGAAGGTTCACCAGATTGATTCACGGGATGAGGGGACTGACCTATCAAGAAAGACTGGATCAACTGGGCTTGTATTCACTGGAGTTCAGAAGAATGAGAGGGGACCTCATAGAAACGTTTAAAATTCTGACGGGTTTAGACAGGTTGGATGCAGGAAGAATGCTCCCAATGTTGGGGAAGTCCAGAACCAGGGGTCACAGTCTAAGGATAAGGGGTAAGCCATTTAGGACCGAGATGAGGAGAAACTTCTTCACCCAGAGAGTGGTGAACCTGTGGAATTCTCTACCATAGAAAGTAGTTGAGGCCAATTCACTAAATATATTCAAAAGGGAGTTAGATGAGGTCCTTACTACTAGCGGGATCAAAGGGTATGGCGAGAAAGCAGGAAGGGGATACTGAATTTGCATGTTCAGCCATGAACTCATTGAATGGCGGTGTAGGCTAGAAGGGCCGAATGGCCTACTCCTGCACCTATTTTCTATGTTTCTATGTTTCTCTCAGAAGTGTTGTGAATCTTTGGAATTCTCTGCTCCAGAGAGCTATGGAGGCTGGGTCATTGAATATATTCAAGGCTGAGATAGACAGATTCTTGAACTACAGGGGAGTCGAGGGTTAAGGGGAGCGTCAGGGAAGTGGAGTTGAGGCCATGATCAGATCAGCCATGATCTTATTGAATGGTGGAGCAGGCTCGAGGGGCCAAATGGCCGACTCCTGCTCCTATTTTTTATGTTCTTATGTTCTAACGGGTGGTGTTAATCAACTGAATTTCTAGTCCTGTGTCTCCTCCCACAAACGGATATAAAAAGTCACAATTTGTCTTAGATTGATATATATAATATATAATATAGCTGTATGATTTGGTCAGCTGAAAGCAGATATTGCAGTGGGAGCATAGTTTCTCAGAATGCATTGGTGGCATTTGTCCAGGCCAAACACACTAATGTTTCTCTTCCGCTTCCAGCAACGTTTACTTGGTTGTTTTCATAAATCTTTCTTTACAAGTTCCTTATTGGCTTTCTTCCAGCTCACTGATGGTTGTGCACTCTATACTACTTCTGCTCGGATTTGACTCAAAGAAATACAGCAGCAATCGACAATAGGAACGGTGGCAAACCCATGGAAATGCGGCAAGCAGATAGCCCGCACCGAACGCAGACTTTCAATACGTTACAGATACTTTGCTGGTTTCAGGATTTCTAATATGTTTTTTTCCCTTCAGGGAAAGGATTTGGGAATGAGCTGTGTTTACACAAGAACATAAGAAAAAGGAGCAGCAGTTGGCCATTTGGTCCCTCGAGCCTGCTCCGTCATTCAATAAGATCATGGCTGATCTGATCTTGGCCTCAACTCCACATTCCTGCCTGGTCCCCATAACCCTTGACTCACATGTAGTTCAAAAATCTGTCTATCCCCACCTTGAATATATTCAATAGCCCAGCTTCCACAGCTCTCTGGGGTAGAGAATTCCAAAGATTCATGACCCTCAGAGAAGAAATTCTTTCTCATCTCCATCTTAAATGGGTAACCCCTTATTCTGAAACTATGCCCCCTAATTCTAGATTTCCCTACGAGAGGAAACATCCTTTCAGCATCTACCCTATTCAAGCCCCCTCAGAATTTTATGTTTCAATAAGATCACCTCTTATTCTTTTAAACTCCAATGGGTATAGGCCCAATCTTTCCTCATAAGACAACCCTTTCATCTCAGGAATCAAACTAGTGTACCTTCTCTGAACTGCTTCCAAAGCAAGTATATCCTTCCTTAAATAAGGAGGCCAAAACTGTACACAGTACTCTTGGTGTGGTCTCACCAATGCCCTGTACAGTTGTAGCAAGAATTTCCCTGCTTTTATACTCCATCCCCCTTGCGATAAAGGCCAATGTTACATTTGCCATCCTTACTACTTGCTGTACTGACTTTTTGTGTTTCATGCATGAGGACACCCAGATCCTCTGTACCGGAGCATTCTATAGTATCGCGCCATTTAAATATAATTCTGCTTTTCTATTCTTCCTACCAAAGTGGATAACCTCACATTTTCCCACATTATACGCCATCTGCCAAATTTTTACCCACTCAGTTAATCTATATCCCTTTGCAAACTCGTGTCCTCCTCAAAATTTGCGTTCCCACCTATCTTTGTATCTTTTAAAGCGTTAAGTTTTAAAATAAAGCAAATTCACACAGCTTTAAAAAAAAAACAGCCACAGGTTGCTGGAGTTGAAGACGTGTATTAAAGCCAAACAAACCAGTTTGATGAATGTCGCAACAGTCTATTTCCAACTGATCCAATAAGCTTCAACTGTCTCATCCTAGACCAACTTGGAGAGAAATTGGTGTCACTTGTGCCTCCCGTTAAAGACTCCTGCTAAATTCCCCAGGTGTTTAGCGAAGGCAATAACCCGTACAGCCCCTATCCGCCAGCGCTGACAACATCGCCATGCACAGCGAGTGGGGCGGGAGGGGGGAGGTATAGCCAGTTTCTCTCTCCACAGATGCTGCCTGACCTGCTGAGTGTTCCCAGCATTTTCTGCTTATATTTCAGATTTCCAGCACCTGCAGCATTTTGCCTTTTGAAGCCGGTTTGATTAACAAGCCTATTGGTAAAAGTCAGAAGCACAGTCCTTCCCTCTAACTGTGAAGACAAAGGAAAAAAAAAAAATCAAAAAGCAAACATGGGAAGTCAGTCGACCAGCTGGTTCTGTAGAAGAAGCCTTGTCCAAAAGCCTTGTTCACACAGCTCAATCCAAGCTGGTTGGGTTCAGAAAATCTGGCCAGCTAAACAGTTAAGTGAGTCCTTTTATTGGAATATTTTATATTATTATTATTGTTCTTGAGGAAGGCTCTAGCATTAATTGAATTAAGGTAAGATTTGATGACATTTGTTACTCAATACATTCACGCACTGTGTGTCAAATAAAGCAGCTGGGTGCTTCGGATCCGAACTTGTCCCATTCAGGTGTTTCAGTCCACCTTCGGGAAGATTGCAGTGAGGCACACACGGACGTGCGGAAGACATGATAATTACACCCCCTGGACGACGCCGGCGTATAATTAAATGTTGGGCTTAAAAACTACTCTGAAACAGTGCCAGACAGACGTCCATAAATGGGAACAACTTTCTCAAGCTAAGAAAGCTTAGCGAGGAACCCATCCATGAGGGCACCTCCTACTAGGAGGCCCGTCGCATTGCTGACGCTGAATGTAGATGGCAACCGTGGAAGTCTCGCTTGGGCAGAAAAAAAAACAGGTGGGTCCGGGATCCACGATCCAATCTGCGGACGTGTATTCCGAGCAAAAATAGCTCTCGTCAGTCACCAACAAACTCGCTGCAAAAAGAGATAATATTCTGGCGGTCTTCTTCGATATTGAAGGATGCAGGGAGGAAGTTTCCTCTGGCTGGGGAGTCGAGAACCAGGGGTCGCAGTCTCAGACTAAGAGGTCGGCCATTTAGGACTGGGTTGAGGAGAAAATTCTTCACTCAGTGGGTGATGCATAGTTGGAATTCTCTACCCCAGAGAGCTGTGGAAGCTCAGTCTGAGAGTATATTCAAGACAGAGATCGATAGATTTTTGGATATTAAGGGAATCAAAGGCTATTGGGATTGTGCAGGAAAGTGTTGAGGTCGAAGATCAGCCATGATCTTATTGAATGGCGGAGCAGGCTCGAGGGGCCAAATGGCCTACTCCTGCTCCTAAATTCTTATGTTCTTATGAATGATGGCACCAACAACTGGGCAATAGAGGCACACTCCCTGAACACAAGATGCTGGGAGCCCTGAGGAGGAGTGATCAGCAGTCCTGTGCCAGAAATAATTTTGAAGGCAGAAACTTGTGACAGATAGAAACATAGAAAATAGGTGCAGGAGTAGGCCAGTTGGCCCTTCGAGCCTGCACCACCATTCAATATCATGGCTGATCATGCACCTCAGTACCCCATTCCTGCTTTTGCTCCATACCCCTTGATCCCTTTAGCCGTAAGGGCCACATCTAACTCCCTTTTGAATATATCTAACGAACTGGCCTCAACAACTTTCTGTGGTAGAGAATTCCACAGGTTCACAATTCTTCGAGTGAAGAAGTTTCTCCTCATCTCGGTCCTAAATGGCTTACCCCTTATCCTTAGACTGTGACCCCTGGTTCTGGACTTCCCCAACATCGGGAACATGCATCTAACTTGTCCAATCCCGTCAGAATTTTATATATTTCTATGAGATCCCCTCATTCTTCTAAATTCCAGTGAATATAAGCCTAGTTGATCCAGTCTTTCTTCATATGTCAGTCCTGTCATCCCGGGAATCAGTCTGGTGAACCTTCGCTGCACTCCCTCAATAGCAAGAATGTCCTTCTATTTCTATTTTTTTTTTCCTTGTTGCATTAAAATACAGCAGACTAAGATTTGGGATTAGCTTCGTTTCCTGATGATTTGTAACATGGGGCAGTATAACAATAAAGACTTCATTAGGGCACTGACGCAATCTGCAGTACATGGCCTCATCACACAGATGTGTTAAGTATTTTTTTTTTTTTACACACATACAAGTAAACCTGTGTGGGCGTGCGCGTGCATGTCCGTCTGCTCTCTCAGGTGGATGTAAAAGATATTCTATTTCGATGAAGAGCAGGGGAGTTATCCCCGGTGTCCTGGCCAATATTTATCCCTCAATCAACATAACAAAAAAAAATTATCTGGTCATTATCACATTGCTGTTTGTGGGAGCTTGCTGTGCGCAAATTGGCTGCCGCGTTTCCCACAATACAACAGTGACTACTCTCCAAAATTGTCTGTAAAATACTTTGAGATGTCCGGTGATACAAAAGCAAGTCTTTCTTTTTAACATGTGTTAGAAAGTTGTGGTCTTATTTATATTGCAGAAACACTTCTCGATGTATCATAGAATCACAGGATGGTTACAGCACGGAAGGCGGCCTTTAGGCCAGTCGATCCTGGGCCAGCTCTCTAAAAGGGCACTTCAGCGAGTCCCACTCCCCCGCCCTTTCCTCGGAGCCCTGCAATTTTTTTCTCCTTCAGGTACTTATCCAATTCCCTTTTGAAAGCCACGATTGACTCTGCCTCCACCACCCTTTCAGACAGTACATTCTAGATCCTAACCACTCGCAGCGTAAAAAAGTTTTTCCTCATGTCACCTTTGATTCTTCTGCCAATCACCTTAAATCTGTGTCCTCTGCTTCTCGACCCTTCCACCAATGGGAACGGTTTCTCGCTATCTACTCGGTCTAGATCCCTCGTGATTTTGAACACCTCCATCAAATCTCGTCTCAATCTCTCTGCTCCAGGGAGAACCACCCCAGCTTCTCCACTCTATCCATGTAACTGAAGTCCCTCATCCTTGGAACCATTCTCGTAAATCTTTTCTGCACCCTCTCGAAGGCCTTCACATCCTTCCTAAAGTGCGGTGCCCAGAATTGGACACAATACTCCAGTTGAGTGTTTTATACAGGTCAGCATTATGTCCTTGCTTTTGCACTCTATGCATGAAGCGCAGGGTCCTGCAAGCCTTTTTAACCACTTTCTCAACTTGCCCTGCCACTTCAATGATTTGTGCACATATACCCCCAGGTCTCTCTGTTCGTGCACCTGTTTTAGGATTGTACCCTTTTAGTTTATATTTCCTCTCCTCATTCATAGTTTTGTAATATATTGCCTGGCCTGAGCCTCAGTGATGTGGAAATGTGCTTACTTATAGAGCACTAGACCTTATCATCATCATAGGCGGTCCCTCGAAATGAGGATGACTTGCTTCCACGCCAAAAAAAGGACGAGTTCACAGGTGTTTCAGTGAAGGACCCGAACTACATCCTGAAGGGTGGAAGATGCCTGTGTGTGCATCTTTTTTTAACGTGGGGTGGCCGTTGCACACCAGCCACCACACGGGCTTGACAGAACTAGGTCTTGGTCCAGTGGCAAGGATTACTCAAGACAACTGGAGACAAGCTCTGCTGCACGGACCTATCGCATTGTGGGCTGGTCCGTGCTGCCCCTATCGCACTGGCAATTGTTTAAAAGTCATTGTTTATAGCTTTGTTTTTATGGCTAATGTACCTTATTCAATGGCTGGGAAAGACAAGTACATGTCAGCCAAGATAAAAACAGCAGCAATGGTCTACATGGGTAGAAAAAGATACTTAGTCCTCTAGAAACAGGAAACGTTGACAGTCTGTAGCTCCGACGAGATTGTTTATGCTGCTGCTGGGAGTGCGGCTGTCTCCATAGACACCAGGGAGACCCACCTGTATGACTGTCTCAGCACCTCCAGTAGCAGCAGCACAGCACTTGCCTTAGTGTCAGTGGTGGCTCAGTGGGGGCTCAGTGGGTAGCACACTCGCCTCGGAGTCAGAAGGTTGTGGGTTCATGTTCCACTGCCAGAGGTACCGTCATTCGAATGAGACTTAAAAACAGAGGCCCCCGTCTGCCCTCTCAGGTGGATGTAAAAGATCCCATGGCACTATTTTGAAGAAGAGCAGGGGAGTTATCCCCGGAATCCTGGCCAATATTTATCCCTCAATCAATAGAACAAAAAAAAAATTGATTATCTGTTCATTATCATATTGCTGTTTGTGGGAGCTTGCTGTGCGCAAATTGGTTGCCGCTTTTCCCACATTGCAACAGTTACTACACTCCAAAAATACTTCATTGGCTGTAAAGTGTCGAGATGTCCAGTGGTCGTGAAAGGTGCTATATAAATGCAAGCCTTTCTTTCTTTAAGTCTGGGTTCCCATTCCAGCACAATATGGTAGAGAAAGAGAGGTATTGGAGCAGCAATTGGGTGGGTGACACAATAGTAATAATCCTCCGAATCCCGTTAGTATCGCCATAATTTAAACCCAAGATCAGAGCTTTAAGGGCAGTTCTTTTTTTTTTTCCCCTTTGCAATCTGGGAACATGAACCATGGTTCAAGAAGACCAAAAACAAATAAGGTAGTTACACATCTGGAATCATAGAATCTTACAATTTTTAACCCATCGTGAGTGTGCCAGATCTTTGGTCGAGCTATACAATTAGTCCCATTCCCCATAGCTCTGCACTTTATTCCCCTTCACCCTCCCTTTTGAAAGTTACTATTGAATCTGCTTCCATCACCATTTCAGGCAGTACATTCAAGGTTATTATAACTCGCTGCATTAAAAAAATCCCCGCACGTCACCTCTGGCTAAGTAAACTGCTTCATGGCCTGATCAATTTATTAGAGCATTCCCTGTAATATTATACTTAAAAACCATGTGATGTAGGTGGTCCCAACAGTTCATATGACAACCCACCATTGTGCATAAGAATTAGGAGTAGGCCATGCGGCCCCGCGAGCCTGCTCTGCCATTCAATACGATCATGGCTGATTTTCCACCTCAACTTCACTTTGCTGCCCGATCTCTGTATCCCTTGATTTCTCTAGAGCCCAAAAATCTATCGATCTCAGCCTGGAATATACCCAAGCGACTGAGCATCCACAGCTCTCTGGGGCAGAGAATTCCAAAGATTCACCACCCTTCTGAGTGAAGAAATTCCTCCTCATCTCAGCTTTAAATGGCCTACCCCTCATCCTGAGCTATGCCCCCTAGATCTAGGCTCCCCAGCCAGGGGAAACAACCTCTCAGCGTTTATGCTGTCAATCCCCCTGAGAATGTTTCAACAAAATCGCCACTCATTCTTCTAAACTTCAGAGCGTGCAGGAATGAGAAATTGAGAAAATGAACTTCCAAGTCAACAAAAAGAACCAGTTAATACAGGAGTTGACCATCACTAGGTTGTCTTTGTATTATGTACACCGAATCAGAGGCGTCAATATTATTTAATCAAAGCTAACAGTAGTGGCTTTACAAGCCCATTATCACACATCACTGATACCTGGGAGTTCCCGGCTGAAACATAGAAAATAGGTGCAGGAGTAGGCCATTCGGCCCTTCGAGCCTGCACCGCCATTCAATGAGTTCATGGCTGAACATGCAACTTCAGTACCCCATTCCTGCTTTCTCGCCATACTCCTTGATGGACTACATCCAACTCCTTTTTGAATACATTTAGTAAATTTGCCTCAACAACTCTGTGGTAGAGAATTCCACAGGTTCACCACTCTCTGGGTGAAGAAGTTTCTCCTCATCTCGGTCCTAAATGGCTTACCCCTTATCCTTAGACTGTGACCCCTGGTTCTGGACTTCCCCAACATTGGGAACATTCTTCCTGCATCGAACCTGTCTAAACCTGTCAGAATTTTAAATGATTGATGTACCATGACACCCAGGTCTCGTTGCACCTCCCCTTTTCCTAATCTGTCACCATTCAGATAATAGTCTGTCTCTCTGTTTTTACCACCAAAGTGGATAACCTCACATTTATCCACATTATACTTCATCTGCCATGCGTTTGCCCACTCACCTAACCTATCCAAGTCGCTCTGTAGCCTCACAGCATCCTCCTCGCAGCTCACACTGCCACCCAACTTAGTGTCATCCGCAAATTTGGAGATACTACATTTAATCCCCTCGTCTAAATCATTAATGTACAATGTAAACAGCTGAGGCCCCAGCACAGAACCTTGTGGTACCCCACTAGTCACTGCCTGCCATTCTGAAAAGTACCCATTTACTCCTACTCTTTGCTTCCTGTCTGTCAACCAGTTCTCAATCCAGGTCAGCACACTACCCCCAATCCCATGTGCTTTAACTTTGCACATTAATCTCGTGTGGGACCTTGTCGAAAGCCTTCTGAAAGTCCAAATACACCACATCAACTGGTTCTCCCTTGTCCACTCTACTGGAAACATCCTCAAAAAATTCCAGAAGATTTGTCAAACATGATTTCCCTTTCACAAATCCATGCTGACTTGGACCTATCATGTCACCTCTTTCCAAATGCGCTGCTATGATATCCTTAATAATTGATTCCATAATTTTACCCACTACCGATGTCAGGCTGACCGGTCTATAATTTCCTGTTTTCTCTCTCCCTCCCTCCTTTTTTTAAAAAAGTGGGCTTACATTGGCTACCCTCCACTCAATAGGAACTGATCCAGAGTCTATGGAGTGTTGGAAAATGATTGTCAATGCATCCGCTATTTCCAAGGCCACCTCCTTAAGTACTCTGGGATGCAGTCCATCAGGCACTGGGGATTTATCGGCCTTCAATCCCATCAATTTCCCCAACACAATTTCCCTCAGTTCCTCCTTCTTACTAGACCCTCTGACCCCTTTTATATTCGGAAGGTTGTTTGTGTCTGCCTTAGTGAATACCGAACCAAAGTACTTGTTCAATTGGTCTGCCATTTCTTTGTTCCCAGTTATGACTTCCCCTGATTTTGACTGCAGGGGACCTACATTTGTCTTTACTAATCTTTTTCTCTTTACATATCTATAGAAGCTTTTGCAGTCCATCTTAATGTTCCCTGCAAGCTTCCTCTCGTACTCTATTTTCCCTGCCCTACTCAAACCCTTTGTCCTCCCCTAGGTGGAGAAAGTGCATCTGGGAGGGGGTTGAGCTCTTCGAATCTCAACGCCTAAAGTGTGAAGAAGTCAAGCGCAGGCAGCGGAAGGAGCATGCAGCAAACCAGTCCCACCTAACCCTTCCCTCAACGACCATCTGTCCCACCTGTGACAGGGACTGTGACTCTCGTATTGGACTGTTCAGTCACCTAAGGACTCACTCAGGAGTGGAAGCAAGTCTTCCTCAATTCCGAGGGATGGCCTATGATGATCACACAGACTCCAGTACACACGCAGGCTGTATAAACTACACAGAAAATAGGCACAGGAGTAGGCCATTCGGCCCTTCGAGCCTGCACCACCATTCAATAAGATCATGGCTGATCATTCACCTCAGCACCCCCCTCCCATTTTCTCTCCATGCCCCTTGATCCCTTTAGCTGCAAGGGCTATATCTAACTCCCTCTTGAACATATCCAACGAACTGGCATCAACAACTCTCTGCGGTAGTACAGCACTTCCATTAAACACTTGCCAATTTGACAATCAATGTGCAGCCCTGTTGTTTCTGAACTGAGGCAATGTCCTTTATAAGGACGCTGGTGATCACACAGAGGCATGGGAATAGAAAATTAATATTGAAACATGGTCATATTGATTAAGTAGACTCTTTCCATCTCCTCATTATACACAGCATAAACTTTCCATAACTACGGTTTGATTGCTTAATGTTCTTGACAGCACATTAGGAATTCATAGTTTTGCATTAATAATGAAACATCTGTTTGTAGGTATGCATACATATACACAACCATATCTTTCAGCTGGAGTAGAATAGCATGGGTGAGTTTGCGGTCAGCAAAATGCAGTTCAATGTGAAAAGGATTTCTCTCCTCCCCTCTCCCAATTATTTAAGCAATCTTCAAAATTAGGTTAAAGATGCACACACGATTACATAAAAGCATTGAAATAACATAATGGTTTTGTGCTGCAATTGTGCTGCAACCTAGAAAATCCTGTCCCACACTACAAAATGGAGACAGGAATCTCATCTCAGAAGACAGAATCTGGATGACAAATGCCCTTCAGTCTCTTTCCATTACAACTTCTCTACATTTCTTAAACAAATCTAGTGCACTGGCCTCAACCACCTTGTATAGCAAGCCATTCTAACTGATGATCACCCCCTGTATAAAGATATATTTCCTGGCATACGTCTTAACCTTTAATACAAGAACAAAATACCATGGCCAACACTGATACAAAAGCATCTCGAACTTTTCCAGACCTGAACCGTTAACTCGGTTTCTCTCCACAGATGCTGCCTGACCTACTGAGATTGCCAGCATTTTCTATTTTCATGCCTTAAGCTTGTTATTCAAAACAGTAACCCTGTACACTCTTATATTTAGCATTCTGTAAGTATTGTTCTGGATTTCTTTGCATTTTCCTGATCTTGCATACCTTTTTGAAGTTCAGAAGCCCTGCATTTAGTCCTTCCTCATATATCTAACACCAGGGCTCAATCGCGTTTCTCTCCCATGCACTGTCCTCTAGGACCTAGATGGCAATAAAAACTGTGTGCAATACTTCAAGGAACAGAGGAACCAGGTAACGACAGACCTGAGAGTTTATCAGTTACGGGGAAGTTACTGGAATCAATCAGAGTGTGACTGAGCATTTGGACAAGTATCAGTTGATCAAAGAGAGTCAGCCTGGATTTGAGATGGGTCAATAAAATCTGGCTAATCTAGCTGAATTTGTTTTGAGGTGGTTACTCATCATCATAGGCAGTCCCTCAAAACGAGGATGACTTGCTTCCATGCCGAAAACGGATGAGTTCACAGCTGTTTCAATTATATTCCGGATCCCGAACTACATGTTGAAGGGTGGAAGATGCCGGTGCATGGATTTTTTTAACATGCGGTGGCTGTTGCATACCAGCCACCACACGAGCTTGACAGAACTATGTCTTGGTCCAGTGGCAAGGATTAACCAAGATGACTGGAGACCAGCTCTGCTGCACGGACCTAGTGCGCACAAATATCGCCGTGTGGGCTGGCCCAGGCTGCCCCTAGGCCCTTGCCCCGATCACATCCCTCTACGAACTCTTGACGCTCCTTCGTCCACTCCTGCTGTACCTGCCCACACTGCAGTCAGCACTTCAAGGAACAGCACGTGCTGCTGTGGGAGGGCGAGGTGGTTACTAGCATGGTGGATAAGGGAATGTCTATGGATGTTGACTGTATGGATTTTAAGAAGGCATTTGATAAGATTCCATACAAGAGATCATTTGCAAATATTAAAAGTGCATGGAATTGAAGATAATCTTGGGACGCGAGTTGGTATTTGGTTGGGAGGTTGGAGAGTAGGGGCAAAAAGAGTGCATTATCTTGATGGGATATGGCCTGTGATGTTCCCCAGAGATCTGTACATGGACCACAGCTTTTCCCCCATATACGTCAATGATGGATGAAAGAGGAGAGAGTGGTCTATCCAAGTTTGCAGATGACACTAAGTTAGAAGGCACAGTAAGTTGTGTGGATGGGAGCACGATGATTCAAAAAGGGCCATAGACAGATTAAGTGAGTGGGAAAAAAAACTATAGCAGATGGAGTTTAATGTGGGTAAGTGCAAGATCATCCACTTTGGATCCGACGAAGGTAAATCAGAATATTTGCTTCATGACGAGAGACTAGGCGCTGTGGCCGAGCAAAGGGATTTAGGCATCTATGTACACAAATCTACTGTACAGGTACCAAAACTAATCAAAAAGGCTAACACAATGTTGGCCTTTATCTCAAAAGATTGAAATTCAAAAGTGAGGATTCCGTTGTACAGAGCCTTGGCCAGACCCGCTGGAGTTCAGTTTTGGGCATCGAAATTCAGGAAGGATGTACTGGCCTTGGAGAGGATACAGTACAGATTCAGCAGATTGATACCAGGGCATAAAGGGTTAAATCATGAGGATAAGTTGCAGAAACTTAGTTTGTATTCCCTCGAGTTCCAAAGGTTGAGAGATGATCGAATCGAGGTATTTAAAATTATTAAGAGATTCCATAGGGTAGATATGGAGAAACTATTTCTTCTGGTGAGGAAGTCCAGAACAAGAGGACATAACCTTAAAATTAGAACCAGCCCATTTTAAGAGTGAAATCAGGAAGCACTTTTTCCACACAAAGGCTAGTGGAAATCTACAACTTCCTCCCCAAAAGGCTATGGATGATGGGTTAAATTAAATTTTCAAGATTGAGATTGATATATTAGGCGAGGGTATCAATGTATGTGGGACAGAGGCGAGTAAATGGAGTTGAGGTACAGATCAGCCATGATCTATGCCAGGGTTAAGGACATCTCCTCTGGGCTGGAGAGGAACTTGGAGTGGGAGGGAGAAGATCCAGTTGTCATGGTCCACATGGGTGCCAACAACATAGGTAAGACAAATAAAAAGGATCTGCTGAGGGATGATGAGAAGCTAGGGGCCAAATTATAAAGCAGAACCACAAAGGTAATAATCTCTAGATTACTACCCGAGCCACAAGCAAATTTACATAGGGTAAATAAGATCAGAGAGTTAAACATGTGGTGTGGAAGAAATGGGTTTTGGTTCGCGGGACACTGGCACCAGTACTGGGGTAAGAGGGAGCTGTTCCATCGGGACGGGCTCCACTTAGACTGTGCTGGGACTAGGGTCCTGGTGAATCAAATAACTAGGGCTGTAGAGAGGGTTTTAAACTAAATTAGTGGGGGGTTGGGTTCAGGTGAGCAGAAATTTAAAAAGTCAAAGAATAAGGAGAAGGCAATAGAGCAGGGTTGCACTGGGGGAAAATGAAAACCAGAGCATGACAGGAAGGGACAGAAGGTATAAACATAAAAGCGTATCAGAAAGTGGGGTCAAAGCAGGAAAAAATGGTAAAAAAACAAATTTAGAAAGCTCTTTATCTGAATGCACGCAGCATTCGTAACAAAATAGATGAGTTGACGGCACAAATAGATACAAATGGGTATGATGTGATAGCAAGGTGACCAAAGTGGAAACTAAATATGTAGGGGGTATTTGACAATTTGGAAGGACAGACAGAAAGAAAAAGGAGGTGGGGTAGCTCTGCTAATAAAGGATGAGATCAGTGCGTTAGTGAGAAACGATATTGGCTCAGAAGGTCAAGATGTTGAATCAGTTTGGGTGGAGATAAGAAATAATAAGGGGAAAAAAAGTCACTGGTGGGCATAGTTTATAGACCCCGTAACACTGTTGGAGAGTATAAATCAAGAAATAATAGAGGCTTGTAAAAAAAGAACGGCAATAATAATGGGTGATTTTAACCTTCATATTGATTGGACAAATCAAACTGGCCAGGGTAGCCTTGAGGAAGAGTTCATAGAGTGTATCCAGGATAGTTTCCTTCAACAGTACGTTACACAACCAACCAGGGAGCAGGCCATCATAGATCTGGTACTGTGTAATAAGACAGGATTAATAAATGATCTCCTAGTAAAGGATCCTCTAAGAATGCGTGACCATAACATGGTTGAATTTCAAATTCAGTTGGAGGGTGAGACAGTTGGATCTCAAACCAGTGTCCTAAGCTTAAATAAAGAAGACTACAAAGGTATGAAGGCAGAGTAGGCTAAAGTGGACTGGGAAAATAGATTAAAGTATGGGACGGTTGAGGAGCAGTTACAAACATTTCAGGAGATATTTCATAACTCGCAAAAAAATATATTCCAATGAGAAGGAAACACTGTAAGAGAAGGGATAACCATCCGTGGCTAACTAAGGAAATAAAGGATGGTATCAAATTGAAAACAAAGGCATACAATGTGGCCAAGACTAGTGGGAGGCCAGAGGATTGGGAAACTTTTAAAAGCCAGCAAAGAACGACTAAAAAGATAATCAAGAGGGGGAAGATAGATTATGAAAGTAAACTAGCACGAAATATAAAAGCAGATAGTAAGAGTTTCGACAGGTGCATAAAAGAGGATGAGACTGGGGAATTAATAATGGGCAATAGGGAAATGGCAGAGACTCTGAACAAATATTTTGTATCAGCCTTTACGGTAGAAGATACTAAAAACATCCCAATAATGGATAATCAAGGGGCTAAAGGAAGGGGGAACTAAAAACAATCACTTTGACCTCGTTGTTTCCAGGATTCCCTTATCCGGCATCATTCTTCGTCCAGCACCATTCCCGGCCGTCGGGAGACGCATGCGCAGAACGTGGCCGGTCAAATACACACCACACCACCACCACCACCACCACCACGGGCAACCTCCCCCCTCACCTCACCCAGCAAAATCCCTCTTTCGGCCCAGGCCAGGTCCCGAGAATGCCGGATAAGGGAGGTTCAACTTGTACTCACTAAAATAATGGGACTAAAGGCGGACAAGTCCCCTGGACCTGATGGCTTGCATCCTAGGGTCTTACACGATGTGGCTACAGAGATAGTGGATGCATTGGTTGTAATCTACCAAAATTCCCTGGATTCTGAGAGGTCCCAGTGGATTGGAAAACCGCAAATGTAATGCCCCTATTTAAAAAAGGAGGCAGACAGAAAGCAGGAAACTATAGATCAGTTAGCCTAACATCTGTGATTGGAAGAATGTTGGAGTCCATTATTAAGGAAGTAATAGCAGGACATTTGGAAAAGCATAATACAGTCAAGCAGAGTCAGCATGGTTTTATGAAAGGGAAATCATGTTTGACAAATTTGCTAGAGTTCTTTGAAGATGTAACAAGCAGGGTGGATAAGTAGATGTGGTGTATTTGGATTCCAGAAGGCATTCAATAAGGTGCCACATAAAAAGTTACTGCACAAGGTAAAAGTTCACAGGGTTGAGGGTAGTATATTAGCATGGATAGAGGATTGGCTAACTAACAGAAAAGAGAGAGTCGGGATAAATGGGTTATTTTCCATATGCCAAACAGTAACTAGTGGGGTGCCACAGGGATCAGTGCTGGGGCCTCAACTATTTACAATCTATATTAAATGACTTGGACGAAGGGATCGAGTGTAATGTAGCCAAGTTTGCTGATGACAAGGATGGGTGGGAAAGCAAATTGTGAGAAGGACACAAAAAATCTACAGTGATACAGACAGGGAAGTGAGTGGGCAAAAATTTGGCAGATGGAGTATAAAGAGATAAAATGTGAGGTTATCCACTTTGGTAGGAACAATAAAAAAAAGATTATTTTTTAAATGGAGAAAAATTGCAAAGTGCTGCAGTACAGAGGGACCTGGGGGTCCTTGTGCATGAAACACAAAAAGTTAGTATAGAGGAACAGCAAGTAATCAGGAAGGCAAATGGAATGTTAGCCTTTATTGCAAGGGGGATGGAGTATAAAAGCAGAGAAGTCCTGCTACAACTGTACAGGGTATTGGTGAGGCCACATCTAGAGTACCGCATAAAGTTTAGGTCTCCTTATTTAAAAGGAGGGATATACTTGCATTGGAGGCAGTTCGGAGAAGGTTCACTAGGTTGATTTCGGAGATGAGGAGGTTGACTTATGAAAATAGGTTGAGAAGTATGGGCCTGTACTCATTGGAGTTCAGAAGGATGAGAGGTGATCTTATCGAAACATACAAGATAATGGAGGGGGCTCGACAAGGTGGCTGCAGAGAGGATATTTCCACTCAAAGGGGAAACGAAAACTAGGGGACATATTCTCAGAATAAGGGGCCGCCCATTTAAAACTGAGATGAGGAGGAATTTCTTCTGAGTCATAAATCTGTGGAGTTCTCTGTCCCAGAGAGCTGTGGAGGTTGGGTCATTGAATATATTTTAAAGGTGGAAACAGGCAGATTTTTGTGCGATAAGGGAATAAAGGTTTTATGAGAAGCGGGCAGGGAAGTGGAGCGGATCTTATTGAATGGCAGAGCAGGCTCAAGGGGCCCAAATGGCCTACTCCTGCCTCTATTTCTTATGATCTTATTGAACGGCTGAACAGGCTCAAAAGGGCAGAATGGCCTACTCCTGTTTCTATAACTGGTCACTGTACAGCAATTATGCTGAGGCTGGAGACCTGAACTGAACCAAACCAATCCAACATGCTGTTATCCCTTTTATTTCCACCTCTCAGGTTTTAGACATGGTGAGTGACAAGTGAACTAAAACAGCCAGGTCTTGCACTTCCTCCTTAACACGTTACATTGCACCCATGGAGTACAAGCACGATTTATTCTTCTAATATACGCAGTACCTTCTATTTGTCCACACTAAACTCCATTTGAATGTTTCCCAACGGTGACTACACTTCAAAAGTACTTCATCATCTGTAAAGCGCTTTGGGGCGTCCTTGTGGTTGTGAAGGACGCTATATATATGCAAGTCTTTCTTTTATGAATCCCTCCTGAATGTCATTTGTCACTGATAACACCGATGAAAATTTCATCAAGCTCTCTTTCGAAGATCTTGGCTGTCTCCTCTAAATCCAGTCTCCCAGTCGCTTGGTGTCTTCTGGATATTTAGCCCCCCCCCTTGCACGATTGCAAATCCAGATCATTTACGTACATTAGCAGCACAAGGTGTCCCAGCATGCACTCAAGAGCACGCTACTCACTAGCTCTGTCCATTTGGCCCCAACACACCATACAACTTGCATCTGCACCTTTCCATTAGCTAGTCACTAATTTCGACATGTGTGTCAACCTTGCTACACAATGAAATTTTGTAAAGAAATTCTATATCAACAGCCTTGCAATTCTAGGTACACAACATTATATTGATTTACCCCACTTTGGGATGTCTGTCTCCTGAAAAGAGTCTGAGGTGGGTTGGCCAAGATCTATTTGTTGGCCATCATTTATTCGTTTATTTTCCTATACGTATTCTTTCATTTTGCTTCCAAGTATTGATTTGACTAGGTTACAAATGAAGATTGGAGTACTAGGTCTATTGCTGCAGGTATGACTTCACTGCCTTAAAATATGGAACTATATTTTCACATTTCTAATCAGTTGGAACCTTCTGCATTTTTACTGAGTTCCTCAAAATGACCATGACTGTTTTACAATTCTCGTCCCTGACTCGCTCATTACCCTGCGATATGGTTCATCCATCCCATGAGAATGACGAGCTGAGGGCTTACATCAGGAAGTATCTATTTACACAAGTCAACAGCTGGAATGTTGCCAATAGTAGGTTAGACCAGGACACTGGAAAGGGCTAAATGGTGTAGGGTTGGTATTCTGGATGGGGAGGGGAAAGGGGAGGCGAGGCCTTTTATCATCTGTCATTAGATTTTGAACGGCAAGGGCTTATCCGTTTCACTCAAAATCCCAAAGCGCACACATTTAAATATCTGGCATGTACTTATTTAAAAATAAAATACATTTGAATCGAAACATGTGGCTTATAATCTGACTTATTTTACTGTGGAGTGGAAAGCTGAATAAACTGAAGTAAAGCACAAAGAATTTCAAATATGACTCTTAATTTTTTTTGCAGGAGGAAAGCAGCCCTCGGATGAAACTATGGGTAATTTAGAAAATGGGTAATTTAAAACAGAAAATACTGGAGAAACACACAACAGGTCCGTCAGCACACGAAAATGAGAAGACAAGAGTTTGAGGTGTTCCACCCAAAATGCTAACTTGTCTTTGATGCGGTGTATTGCCAGCATTTTTCGATGGGTGTTTCAGATTTCCAGCATTTTGCAGTCTTTCTACTTGGTACAGTGCTGATTGAAGGTCATTTTCACCCCGACACAAATTCTGAGGTTGAAAGTTTGAAACGTCTGCCTCAAACTTCAATAAAAATGACGAGGTGTGGAAAATGCAAATTGTGAAAGTGGAGTAGCATCATAAACTGAACTTGTCTGCATGTACAGATACACACACACACACACACATTATAAAAACCATGTTGCAAGTCGGAATTGGGTCGTGTACAAACAAACAGCACATTAATTGAAAAGCCTCGCTCTTTGGGAGGGGTTGTCCCTTTAATAACAGGAGGGTGGGCGCGATGCGGTGACCTTACCCAGCAGAAGCAGGCGGTGGGTCTGCTTGTATTCGCGTTTCTGTTCCTTCAAGATTTTGTCAATGTATTTGCTGACTTTCTTCGCCTCTCGCTCCGCTTCTTTCTCCTCTGCCCGCAGCTTGTCCCAGTTCTTGTTGTGTTTGTCGGGGGGACTTTTGCTGCTGTGTTGCTGTGGGGGCAGCTGGAGCTCCAGCCGGTCGCGGTCTGCCCCGTTCTGCTGCTGCGGCTGTGGCTGTGGCTGCTGCCCATCGCGGAGGCAGCCGGCACTCGGCACTCTCCCTCCGGTGTCTCCCTGGTGTGGCTGGTCGCTGTCCCCGCGGTGCGCTCCTACCGCCCCTGCCGCTGCCGGAGGAGGTACAGGCGGTGCTGGCAACTCCGAGTCCGGGCTGGCGCTGGACACAGCCGCGATAGAGTCGCTGAAGAGCCGCGGTCGCAGGCTGTAGCACATCCCCATGTTAGCTCCCACCGGGCCTCCCTCCCCAACAAACCGCTTCAATCAGCGCCTCATCCTCACGCTTGCAATTCCTCCCACCGCCAAACAATGCTGCTGGTGAAGGTTCCTTTTTAAAAATAAATATTTTTGTGTATATATATTTTTTTTAAATGAAAGAGGCCGGAATGGTTTTAAAATGTCCAATTTCCCATTGTACACAAGCAGATACGGCGTTCGAGACTCGTAAATCACCTGATCCCAGTTGCGAGTGGTTCACCTTACCGTAAATCCTCCAAACTCACAGCCCAGTGCTCAGAGCAAGCACTCGACCTAGTTCAGCAACCCAATTCCGCCCCTCCTTCTTTCCCTTTGAAGGTTTCAATGTGCTTCTCCTCACCCACTCAACCCCCACATCACCGCCCCCCCCCCCTCTCCCTTTTATCTTGAGGGTTTCAATGGGCTTCAGTTGTCTTCACGACCCCCCCCCCCTCCCCCAAGAATAATATATATACGTTTTTTTAAAATGGACAAGCCACCAAGGAAAAAATTCTGACGGGTTTAGACAGGTTAGATGCAGGAAGAATTTTCCCAATGTTGGGGAAGTCCAGAACCAGGGGTCACAGTCTAAGGATAAGGGGTAAGCCATTTAGGACCGAGATGAGGAGAAACTTCTTCACCCAGAGAGTGGTGAACCTGTGGAATTCTCTACCACAGAAAGTTGTTGAGGCCAATTCACTAAATATATTCAAAAAGGAGTTAGATGTAGCCCTTACCGCTAAAGGGATCAAGGGGTATGGAGAGAAAGCAGGAATGGGGTACTGAGGGAATGATCAGCCATGATCATATTGAATGGTGGTGCAGGCTCGAAGGGTCGAATGGCTTACTCCTAGTTTCTGTGTTTCTATTACTGGAAGGCCAGGCTGACGGGTATCTTTTCCAATGTATCTTATGATTTTAGTGGTTATTCAGGGATCTCTCGCCACTTCTCCGCCACAAAACACTCACCGCACCTCCGCCACGATCACCCACCAAATCTCAGCCACGATCCCGGAACGCTCCTCCGCCTCGATCACTCGCCGCTCCTCTGCCTCGATCACTCGCCCCACTTCCGCCTCGATCACTCGCCGCTCCTCCGCCTCGATCACTCGCCGCTCCTCTGCCTCGATCACTCGCCCCACTTCCGCCTCGATCACTCGCCGCTCCTCCGCCTCGATCACTCGCCCCACCTCCGCCTCGATCACTCGCCGCTCCTCCGCCTCGATCACTCGCCCCACCTCCGCCTCGATCACTCGCCGCTCCTCTGCCTCGATCACTCGCCGCTCCTCCGCCTCGATCACTCGCCCCACCTCCGCCTCGATCACTCGCCCCACCTCCGCCTCGATCACTCACCCCACCTCCGCCTCGATCACTCGCCGCTCCTCTGCCTCGATCACTCGCCGCTCCTCCGCCTCGATCACTCGCCCCACCTCCGCCTCGATCACTCGCCCCACCTCCGCCTCGATCACTCGCCGCTCCTCCGCCTCGATCACTCGCCCCACCTCCGCCTCGATCACTCGCCGCTCCTCCGCCTCGATCACTCGCCCCACCTCCGCCTCGATCACTCGCCCCACCTCCACCTCTATCACTCGCCCCACCTCCGCCTCGATCACTCGCCGCTCCTCCGCCTCGATCACTCGCCCCACCTCCGCCTCGATCACTCGCCGCTCCGCCACCTCGATCACTCGCCGCTCCTCCGCCTCGATCACTCGCCCCACCTCCGCCTCGATCACTCGCCGCTCCTCCGCCTCGATCACTCGCCCCACCTCCGCCTCGATCACTCGCCGCTCCGCCACCTCGATCACTCGCCGCTCCTCCGCCTCGATCACTCGCCCCACCTCCGCCTTGATCACTCGCCCCACCTCCACCTCGATCACTCACCCCACCTCCGCCTCGATCACTCACCGCTCCTCTGCCTCGATCACTCGCCCCACTTCCGCCTCGATCACTCGCCCCACTTCCGCCTCGATCACTCGCCGCTCCTCTGCCTCGATCACTCGCCCCACCTCCACCTCGATCACTCACCCCACCTCCGCCTCGATCACTCACCGCTCCTCTGCCTCGATCACTCGCCCCACCTCTGCCTCGATCACTCGCCGCTCCTCCGCCTCGATTACTCGCCCCATTGCCCCTCGATCACTCGCCCCACCTCCGCCTCGATCACTCGCCGCTCCTCCACCTCGATCACTCGCCCCACCTCCGCCTCGATCACTCGCCGCTCCGCCTCGATCACTCGCCCCACCTCCGCCTCGATCACTCGCCCCACCTCCGCCTCGATCACTCGCCGCTCCGCCGCCTCGATCACTCGCCGCTCCTCCACCTCGATCACTCGCCCCACCTCCGCCTCGATCACTCGCCCCACCTCCGCCTCGATCACTCGCTCCACCTCCGCCTCGATCACTCGCCGCTCCGCCACCTCGATCGCTCGCCCCACCTCCGCCTCGATCACTCGCCGCTCCTCCGCCTCGATCACTCGCCCCACCTCCGCCTCGATCACTCGCCGCTCCGCCACCTCGATCGCTCACCCCACCTCCGCCTCGATCACTCGCCGCTCCGCCACCTCGATCGCTCGCCCCACCTCCGCCTCGATCACTCGCCGCTCCTCCGCCTCGATCATTCGCCCCACCTCCGCCTCGATCACTCGCCCCACCTCCGCCTCGATCACTCGCCCCACCTCCGCCTCGATCACTCGCCCCACCTCCGCCTCGATCACTCGCCCCACCTCCGCCTCGATCACTCGCCGCTCCGCCGCCTCGATCGATCGGCGCTCCTCCACCTCGACCGCTCGCCCCACCTCCGCCTCGATCATTCGCCCCACCTCCGTCTCGATCACTCGCCGCACCTCCACCTCGATCACTCGCTGCACCTCCGTCATGACCTTCCCACTCCTTTGCTGTACCTGGGCCCTGCTGATGCTCCTGCCCGCACTCCAAACAGCGAGCTGGGTCCTGATGACATCACCCAATCGCCTACCTCGAAGCTGTCGCACACTGGAGCAGCTCGCGCTGGAAATTGTAGTGGTTTGCCACTCTAACTCTTATACTTCCCGACCCGTTCTCTCGCAGGTCGGGGGGGGGCCACCATCGTGGCGGAGGTGCGGCGAATGAGGGATGGGGCCCAGAAGAGGCGAGGGCCCAGGGGCAGCACGGGCCCAGCCCACACCGCGATATGTGTGCGCACTAGGTCCGTCCAGTCGTCTTGGTTAACCCTTGCCACTGGATAAAGGCCGAGCTCTGTCAAACCCGTGTGGTGGCTGATGTGCAACGGTCACCACACGTCAAAAAAATTCATTCGCAGACATCTTCCACCCTTTCAACTGCAGTTCAGGACTGGAACATCGGGTCATTCATCGAAACATCGGTGAACTCATGTGGAAGGGTCATCCTCGTTCGAGGGACCGCCTATGATGATATTCAGGGAACTCCCCAACCAATCAACATAGATACTGCACTACAGGAGAAAATTGTATTTGAAACTTACTGCAAATCATTCCAAAACCATTTTTTGTCATATCGAACACTAAAAGGAGAAGTTAGTGGGAGGGGGGAAATCCCCTGAATGAGTAGTATTCTGGGTAAAAGTGTAAAGGCAATTCATGGTGGTGAAATATCCTTAATTACTCACGCAGCTAAAAACAGATCTCGCTGGAACCAGCACCAATCTAAAAGACGAGAAATCAGAAGACATTTTTCCACAGAACAGTGGATGCATAGAACATGCTCCCAGTAATTTTGTGTGATTAACTTTTTAAAAACAAAAAGACACGAAAATAGCTGATTAGTAATGGGACTGAAATTTCTAAAATTAACCATCATGATCAGAGGCAGCCCCTTGAAATTGAGGAAGACTTGCTTCCACTCTAAAAGTGAGTTCTCAGTGACTGTACAGTCCAATACGGGAATTACAGTCTCTGTCACAGGTGGGACAGACAGTGGTTGAAGGAAAGGGTGGGTGGGGAGTCTGGTTTGCCGCACGCTCCTTCCGCTGCCTGCGGTTGTTTTCTGCATGCTCTCGGCGATGAGACTCGAGGTGCTCAGCGCCCTCCCGGATGCTCTTCCTCCAGTTAGGGCGGTCTTTGGCCAGGGACTCCCAGGTGTCGGTGGGGATGTTGCACTTTATCAAGGAGGCTTTGAGGGTGTCCTTGAAACGTTTCCTCTGCCTGCCTTTGGCTCGCTTGCCTTCTAGGAGTTCTGAGTAGAGCACTGGCTTTGGGAGTCTTGTGTCGGGCATGCGAACAATGTGGCCTACCCAGCGGAGCTGGTCGAGTGTGGTCAGTGCTTCGATGCTGGGGATGTTGGCCTGAGCGAGAACTGACATTGGTGCGTCTGTCCTCCCAGGGGATTTGCAGGATCCTGCGGTGACATCGCTGGTGGTATTTCTCCAGCGATTTGAGGTTACTGCTGTATATAGTCCACGTCTCTGAGCCATACAGGAGGGCAGTTATAACTACTGCCCTGTCGACCATAAGCTTGGTTAATTAAATATAGACAGAAGGGAAATACTCTGTAGAATGGTTCCTGAGCTATCAGAGCCTTTGAAAATATAACAGCATACAAAAACAACCAAAGGTAACTAAATGTCCTTACTATACAGTACAAATACACACGAGGTCCATATTAGAGAGAAGGTCACTCTGTGACCAGTAACCTTTACTTGCCAGCACTGAAGTGATGAAGGTGGGTGGAGCTTCCCCTTTTATACCTGAAAGTCCAGGTTAGGAGTGTCTCCCACAAGTTCACCACCTAGTGGTCAGTGTTCTCATGGTGTACAACTTAGGTCAGTTTAAACATGGATTACAATGACAGTTGAATACATGACATCACCTCCCTCCAAAGTCTTATTGGGATCACAGGTTAAGTCTCTCTGGTGGTTTACGCTCCCTTGTAGAGCGCCTGAGTTGGGGCTCCGATTGTTGGGCGCTGGCCTGAGTGTCTGCTGTTTAGAAACATAGAAACATGGAAAATAGGTGCAGGAGTAGGCCATTCGGCCCTACGAGCCTGCACCGCCATTCAATGAATTCATGGCTGAACATGCAACTTCAGTACCCCATTCCTGCTTTCTCGCCATACCCCTTGATCCCCCTAGTAGTAAGGACTACATCTAATTCCTTTTTGAATATATTTAGTGAATTGGCCACAACAACTTTCTGTGGTAGAGAATTCCACAGATTCACCACTCTCTGGGGGAAGAAGTTTCTCCTCATCTCGGTCCTAAATGGCTTACCCCTTATCCTTAGACTGTGATCCCTGGTTCTGGACTTCCCCAACATTGGGAACATTCTTCCTGCATCTAACCTGTCTAAACCCGTCAGAATTTTAAATGTTTCTATGAGATCCCCTCTCATTCTTTTGAACTCCAGTGAATACAAGCCCAGTTGATCCAGTCTTTCTTGATATGTCAGTCCCGCCATCCTGGGAATCAGTCTGGTGAACCTTTGCTGCACTCCCTCAATAGCAAGAATGTCCTTCCTCAAGTTAGGAGACCAAAACTGTACACAATACTCCAGGTGTGGCCTCACCAAGGCCCTGTACAACTGTAGTAACACTTCCCTGCCCCTGTACTCAAATCCCCTCGCTATGAAGGCCAACATGCCATTTGCTTTCTTAACCGCCTGCTGTACCTGCATGCCAACCTTCCATGACTGATGTACCATGACACCCAGGTCTCATTGCACCTCCCCTTTTCCTAATCTGTCACCATTCAGATAATAGTCTGTCTCTCTGTTTTTACCACCAAAGTGAATAACCTCACATTTATCCACATTATACTTCATCTGCACTGCATTTGCCCACTCACCTAACCTATTCAAATCACTCTGCAGCCTCATAGCATCCTCCTCGCAGCTCACACTGCCACCCAACTTAGTGTCATCCGCAAATTTGGAGATACTACATTTAATCCCCTCGTCTAAATCATTAATGTACAATGTAAACAGCTGGGGCCCCAGCACAGAACCTTGCGGTACCCCACTAGTCACTGCCTGCCATTCTGAAAAGTACCCATTTACTACTATTCTTTGCTTCTGTCTGCCAACCAGTTCTCAATCCATGTCAGCACACTACCCCCAATCCCATTTGCGATGCCTCAAGCCTGTCCGGACTGCCCACAGTGACTGGGCTCTCCTCCACTTGGTTCCAGTTTTCGGACACCTGTGGTGGAGTGAACTCTACATCGTGTTCTTCCTCTGCTTCTTCTATGGGGTTGCTGAACCTCCTTTTTGTTTGATCCACATGTTTGCGGCAGATTTGTCCATTGGTAAGTTTAACTACCAGAATCCTATTCCCCTCTTTCCCAATCACAGTGCCTGCGAGCGCTTTGGGCCCTGCAGCGTAGTTGAGGACAAAGACAGGGTCATTGACATCAATACATCACGCCCTCGCATTCCTGTCATGGTAGTCACATTGTGACTGGCACCTGCTCTCAACAATTTCTTTCATGGTGGGGTGTATGAGGGATAACCTGATTTTGAGTGTCCTTTTCATTAGCAACTCTGCGGGTGGAACCCCTGTAAGCGAGTGTGGTTGGGATCTATTGGCCAACAGGAGGCGTAATAAGTGGCTTTGTAGGGAACTCCGTTGGATTCTGAGCATCCCCTGTTTGATTATCTGCACTGCTCGTTCCGCCTGGCCGTTTGAGCCGGCTTGAACGGTGCCGTTCTGACATGGTTGATACCATTACCTGCCATGAAGTCCTTGAACTCAATGCTTGTAAAGCACGGGCCATTGTCGCTGACCAAGACGTCTGGTAGACCATGGGCGGCGAACATTGCCCGTAGACTTTCTACCGTGGCAGAGGATGTGCTTGAATTGAGAATGTCACACTCGATCCATTTGGAGTAGGCATCTACTACAACCAAAAACATTTTTCCCATGAAAAGACCTGCGTAGTCCACATGTATGCATGATCATGGCTTGGCGGGCCAGGACCAGGGGCTAAGGGGGGCTTCCCATGGCGCATTGCCCAGCTGAGCACACATGTTGCACCTGCGAACCCAAAGTTCCAGGTCTGCATCTATCCCTGGCCACCAAACGTGTGACCTGGCAATTGCCTTCATCATGACAATGCCCGGGTGCTCATTGTGGAGTTCTCGGATGAACGCCTCTCTGCCCATCTGGGGCATGACTACTCGGTTTCCCCATAGTAGGCAATCGGCCTGAATCGAGGGTTCATCCTTGCGCCTGTGAAATGTTTTAAATTCCTCAGGGCATGCCCTGTACGTGGCTGCCCAGTCCCCATTCAGGACACATTTCTTGACTAAAGACAATAGCGGGTCTCTATTTGTTCAGACTTTGATCTGACCGGCTGTCACGGGTGAGCCTTCACTTTCGAAAGCTTCAACAGCCATGACCATCTCAGCAGCATGCTCGGTAGCCCCTTCAGTGGTGGCTCGTGGGAGCTTGCTGAGTGCATCGGCGCGCAGTTTTCAGTGCCCGGTCTGTGCTGAATTGTATAGTCATTGACGGCTAACGTGAGTACCCACCTCTGTATGCGGGCCGACGCATTTGCATTTATGGCCTTGTTGTCGGCCAAAAGGGACGTTAGGGGTTTGTGATCTGTCTCCAGCTCAAATTTCTTGCCAAACAGGTACTGGTGTATTTTTTTTACTGCATATACACATGCAAGCACTTCCTTTTCTACTATCCCATAGCCCCTTTCTGCCTGGGACAGACTTCTGGAGGCATAAGCTACCGGCTGTAACTGACCCTTGGCATTAACATGACACCATAGGACGACGCATCGCACGTTAACACAAGTTTCTTACATGGGTCATATAGTGTTGACTTGTTGGAGCATAACAAATTGCGTGGTCTATCAAAAGCCCTTTGCTGGCTGTCCCCCCAGACCCATTCGCGACCTTTGCGTAGGAGCATGTGTAGCGGCTCTAACAGCGTGCTCAATTTGGGAAGAAAGTTACCAAAATAGTTCAGGGGCCCCAGGAACAAATGCAGCTCCATCGTGTTACAGGGTCTGGGTGCTCTCTGGATCACTTCTGTTTTGGACGCAGTAGGTCTGATCCCGCCTGCTGCTACCCTCATCCCCAGGAATTCTACCTTTGGAGCTAGGAAGACGCACTTCACCTTTTTCAGTCGCAGACCTACCCGGTCCAGTCTGCGTAGCACCTCCTCCAGGTTGTGGATGTGTTCTTCAGTATCGCAACCCGTGATGAGGATGTCGTCTTGAAAAACCACCGTCCTTGGAATCGACTTGAGGAGACTTTCCATGTTTTTTTGAAAGATCGCAGAGGCCGAGTGAATCCCGAACGGACATCTGTTGTAGTCAAACAACCCCTTGTGTGTCGTGATGGTGGTCAGCTTCTTCGACTCACTCGCCAGCTCCTAGGTCATGTAAGCTGAGGTCAGGTCCAATTTTGAAAAAAGTTTGCCACCGGATAGCGTCGCAAAGAGGTCCTCCACTCGGGAGTGGATTCTGGTCTTGGAGTGACACCCGATTGATGGTGGCCTTGTAATCACCACATATCCTGACCGACCTATCCGCCTTGAGCACCAGCACAATCGGGCTCGCCCAGTCACTGAATTCGACTGGCAAGATGATGCCTTCCCTCAGCAGGCAGTCCAATTCGCCTTCTATCTTTTCCTGCATCACGTACGGCACAGCTCTTGCCTTTTGGTGTACTGACCTGGCGTCTGAGTTTATGTGAATCACTACCTTGGTCCCCATGAAAGTTCTGATGCCTGGTTGAAATAGTGAGTCAAATTTGTCCAGGACCATGATATTCGCTCCACAGAAGAAATTGCATTGATATCGCCCCATTTCCAGTTCATGACAGCAAGCCAACTCCTCCCCAGCAGTGCGGGACTGTCCCCCGGGACAATCCAGAGTGGCAACCTGTTCTCCGAATCTTTGCGGGTCACGACTACCGTGGCGCTGCCTAGCACCGGAATGATCTCTTTTGTATATGTCCGTAGCTGTGCGTCAATCGGCAATAATTTTGGCCTCCTGGCCTTGGACGCCCACAACTTGTCAAACTGTTTGATATTCATCAGGGACTGGCTGGCCCCTGTGTCTAGCTCCATTGATACTGGATGCCATTGAGGAGCACTTTCATCATTATCGGTGGCGTCCTGGTGTATGAACTGTATACGTGCTTCACATGAACTCACTGAACTTCAGCTTCTAGCGATTTCCCCCAGTGTCCATTTGGCCTCCTAGGGCTTACATTGGGCCCGTCCTCCTCGTACAAAACCTGGCTGCAGGCTTCCTGCACATACGCGCCAAGTGACCGCTGACGTTGCAATTTCTGCAGGTATATTGCTGATACCTGTAAACTCTGGCTGTGTGTTTGCCTCCACACCTCCAACATGAGCCATTGTTGGAAACAAAAGGTCCATTACCAATCGACCGTCTCTGACTGTCTCTGTAACTGTCCTTAAAAACGCCATTGACAGGTGTTGATGGCCCCATTACTGGCCACATTGTCCCTTGCGATGGCATGAATCACCGTTCAGCTAGCCATTGTCTCAGTTGAATTCCCCCTTTGGGTTCGACAACATGCTCGGGCATGTCCGATTGCCCTTGTCTGCCTAGAGAACTGTGTGCCGCGTTAACAATGTTGACTCCCTGTCCATTTGCTGCATTTAAACCAAGATTTTTGTCAAACATCATTCTGGTCTCTTCCTCCCCTGAGATAAATGTCTGGGCCATCAAAGCCGTCGTTTCCAGGGTCAAGTCTTTGGTCTCAATCAGTTTCCTGAAAACCCCAGCTTGCTCGATGCCCTCAATAAAAAAGCCTCGCAGCATCTCCGCTCTGCATGCATTTGTTAACTTACATAGGCTCGCCAGTTGTCGGAGGTCTGCCACGAAGTCTGGAACGTTTTGGTCTTCTCGCCGCCGGTGCGTGTAAAACCGGTGTCTCGCCATGTGCTTGCTGCTCGCCGGTTTAAAGTGATCCCCGATCAACTTACTGAGCTCTTCAAAAGTCTTGTCCGCCGGCTTCTCTGGCACTAGGAGGTCCTTCATCAGGGAGTATGTCCTGGATCCACAAACTGCCAGGAAATGAGCCCTGCGTTTGTCGGCCGAATCCTGTCCCAGCCATTCCTTAGTGACGAAACTTTGCTGTAATCTCTCAATAAAATCGTCCCAATCATCACCAACACAGTACCTCTCTTCTGTGCTGCTAGTGGCCATGCTCGCGTGGTTTGAATCCCAGTTTCTCGTCGCCAATAATATGTCCTTACTATACAGTACAAATGCATACGAGGCCCATACTAGAGAGAATATCACTCTGTGACCAGTAATCTTTATTTGCCAGCACTGAAGTGATGAAGGTAGGTGGAGCTTCCACTTTTATACCTGAAAGTCCAGGTTAGGAGTGTCTCCCACAAGTTACCACCTAGTGGTCAGTGTTCTCACGGTGTACAACTTAGGTCAGTTTATACATGGATTACAATGACAGTTGAATACATGACAGTAACGAATGAACTTTCTGAAGAAAGGTCATCGACCTGAAGTGTTAACTTTGTTTCTCTCGCCACAGATGCTGCCTGACCTACTGAGTGTTTCCAGTATGTCAAAGGTAGCTAATGTCTGTTGTAAGGTGTGGGGAGATAGATATTTTGGAGTTTCATCTCGAAGACCTTGGAGATCAAGGAAGAATTTTGTAGAGCATTCAGTCAGGAGGTTAAATAAATTGAGTCTGGGCATTGCGTCAGTTGCATGTGGTATGTGAGGAATGGGCATGATGGAAGGACTCCCCTTTTCTTCATTACATATTTTCTTATGTTACTTTGCAAACAAGCTTCAAAATGTTTAGCTGTCATTCTTCAGATACAAATTATGTGTTTGAAGTTCAAACCACTGCCTAATTGATTGAGGTTACGTCAGTTTAAAAAGAGGTATGGCATCTTTAAAAACATCATGTCTTTAAGGCGGTTAAGAAAGCAAATGGCATGTTGGCCTTCATAGCGAGCGGATTTGAGTACAGGGGCAGGGAGGTGTTGCTACAGTTGTACAGGGCCTTGGTGAGGCCACACCTGGAGTATTGTGTACAGTTTTGGTCTCCTAACCTGAGGAAGGACATTCTTGCTATTGAGGGAGTGCAGCGAAGATTCACCAGACTGATTCCCGGGATGGCGGGACTGACCTATCAAGAAAGACTGGATCAACTGGGCTTGTGTTCACTGGAGTTCAGAAGAATGAGAGGGGACCTCATAGAAATGTTTAAAATTCTGACGGGTTTAAACAGGTTAGATGCAGGAAGAATGTTCTCAATGTTGGGAAAGTCCAGAACCAGGGGTCACAGTCTAAGGATAAGGGGTAAGACATTTAGGATCGAGATGAGGAGGAACTTCTTCACCCAGAGAGTGGTGAACCTGTGGAATTCTCTACCACAGAAAGTTGTTGAGGCCAATTCACTAAATATATTCAAAAAGGAGTTAGATGAAGTCCTTACTACTCGGGGGATCAAGGGGTATGGCGAGAAAGCAGGAATGGGGTACTGAAGTTGCATGTTCAGCCATGAACTCATTGAATGGCGGTGCAGGCTCGAAGGGCCGAATGGTCTACTCCTGCACCTATTTTCTATGTTTCTATGTTTCCATGTGACTTGTTTTCTATTTGCTATGGCAATATACTGTGTTTACAGCAAATAAGAGAAAAATATTGAGCCAGATTTTGCTGTCAAAATAACGGTGAGGCTTATGTCACTCACCATTATTTATGCATAAATGGTGCAGCAACTTCAGACGCAAGGGGCTGATGCGAGGTTTAATGTGACTGTTCAAAAGCTGCTGTTCGCTTCATGAAAATAACATCTTGCTGTCTGCCTCGACATTGAAATGCATTGAATGGCGTGAAGTTGTGGTATTTGCATAGTAGACATGAACTAAACCCGCTGCAGATATTCAGGCCCCAAGTTTCCACACGCGGCAAAACAGGCGCCCCTCCGAGCTGGGCGCCCATTTTTCGCGCCGAAAACGGCGCCTGAAAAAATATGCGCTATTCTCGAGCGCTTTGCAGCTCGATATCAGCTTGGCGAGGCGCCCAGGGGGCGGAGCCTATCACTCGCGCTGATTTTGTAAGTAGGAGGGGGCGGGTACCATTTAAATGAGTTTTTTTCGTGCCGGCAACCCTGCGCGTGCGCGTTGGAGCGTTTGCGCATGCGCAGTGTGAAGGAAACATTGGCACTCGGCCATTTTTGTAGTTCTTTGTAGCTGTTCAATTTTTAACATTTTTTAATAAAACCACATTGCCCTTCCATGATCAGCACTGAGGCTTCTTGCAGCAGTGAGAAGGCTGCAGGAAGCCTCAGAAGTCGAGGCAGCCGTTTCCCGACGGGCCTGACTGATGGCAGGGGGGCCTCCCCCCACCCCCTGCCGTTGGGAATGGCTGCCTCAACTTCTGAGGCTTCCTGCAGCCTCCTCCCTGCCTGCCCCCCGCTGAGGTCGGTCGGGCCCTCACTGCCTCCCCACCCCCCCTGCCGTCGGGAACGGCTGCCTCCTCCCTGCCTGCCCCCCGCTGCCGTCGGTCGGGCCCTCACTGCCTCCCCCCCCCTTGCCGTCGGGAATGGCTGCCTCAACTTCTGAGGCTTCCTGCAGCCTCCTCCCTGCCTGAAGCACTTTCACACAGGTAGGAACATGGTTTATTTAATCTTTTCTTTGCTTATAAATTTTTATTCAGGTTGGAATTATTTGTATAATATTTGTATAAGTATAACTAAGGATTGATTGTAGAATGTAATGACTTCCCTTCCCCTCCCCCCCCCACCTTGTTCCCGACGCCTAATTTGTAACCTGCGCCTGATTTTTTAATGTGTAGACAAGGTTTTTTCAGGCCTACAAAAATCTTCACTTGCTCCATTCTAAGTTAGTTTGGAGTATGTTTTCACTGTGGAAACTTTCAAATCAGGCGTCAGTGGCCGGACACGCCCCCTTTTGAAAAAAAAATTCTGTTCAAAAGTGAAACTGTTCTACCTGACTAGAACTGCAGAAAACTTAAATGTGGAGAATTCCGATTTCTAAGATACTCCGTTCTCCACCAGTTGCTCCTAAAAATCAGGAGCAAATCATGTGGAAACTCGGGGCCTCAGATACAACGTCTCAAATCTGGCTGTTCGAAAATTGGACATTTTTGAGAAAATCCCATTTGATATCCAGTAAAATAAAATCCAGAATTATTATCCAAAATCCGGCAGGCCAGACTAGTTATTGGCTTCACCTCTATGTTTTTAATGGCGGTCAGAGCTTTGCCGATTGACCTTCAATCCGGCCCGACCTGACCTGACCCACGCACCATTAGTACTTTGTCTGTCTTGGTAGCATACGTTCGCTCTTGATTTTCTTGTCCGAAATCTGGAAAAATCCAAAAATTGGCCTGGTCTCAATCCTGAGGTTACCAGATTTGAGACGTTGTGCCTGTGATTACAAGCATAAGTAGCCTTTTAACAAAGTTGTAAGTGTTGATGACTGCCAATCATCATCTCTGGCACAGAAAATTAACTATTACAAGTGTGGCGTCTCATTCATTCGGGTTGTGAATTGTTTTAGGAGATTTAAAAAAAATGTCAAATTTTAAATTTAATTGTTTCTTACTTTTCCTTTCTGTCTCTATTTTCTCTCTCTCATAATCCAATCTTTCCCTCTCTTTATTTCCCTTTCTATATCTGATATGACATTGAATTCACCCCTTTAATTCTTCCTCCTTCTAAGTCCTTCCACTGGTTATTTCCCAATCCATAAGTTTCATTGGTTCTGGAGGTACCCTGTTGGGTGCCCTGTCCACTCAGGTCCCAGATGCCCTGTTCCCTCTCACTGTGCCGTTAGCAGCTTGTACTTTCAGCAACTTTGTGGGAACTAATACTTTGAGCTGAAGGATGCAGGGACAAGTGTCAGCCCTTGGTCCAACTTTTTAGCTCAAAGTCTTTTTGTTTAATTATTTGTGATTGCAGCACACTTTCCGTTTTACTTGGCGATATTCATTAACATATATTTTTTGTAGCTGTTGTAATCATATTTTTGCAACATTGCACAGGCAATTCTCTTCCTCTTTGCAATAAAGCTGTATTAACCTATTCAAGAACTTGCGTGGAAATTTAAACAAGCCTTAGAAAATATCTGAATTGCTTTTAAAAAAAATTCCAGATCGTTTATCTGCTAAACTTGCCACTGCGAGAAACAGCATGAAATGTGAACTGAAATAACTATCAAGTAGCATTGAACACATCATGGCTCATATGGTCACAAGATGCAAATATTACACTTTTGCAAACCATCAATAATAACGTGACCAGTTCACCTCTCTATTTTCTTTTTGTCCTTTCAGACTATCACAAAACAGTTTGATTACTGAACACCAGGAAAATGTAAATGAATTCACTAAGAAAAGCATACGCAAAGAAAAAATGAAGTCTGGGTGAACCTTGAAGAAATTTGTGGTAAAATATTATAATTACAATTGGCAGACACGTGGCGGATGAAATTTAACGCAGAGAAGTGTGAAGTGATTAATTTTGGTCGGAAGAATGAGGAGTGTCAATAAGAACTAAATGGTACAATTTAAAAGGGGGTGCAAGAACAGAGATATCTGGGGGGTCTTCAAAGGCGACGGTACAAGTTAAGTAGGCTGTTAAATAACATAACGGATCCTTGGCTTTATTAATAGAGGCATAGAGTACAAAAGCAAGGAAGTTATGCTAAACCTAATATAAGATAGAAACATAGAAAATAGGTGCAGGAGTAGGCCATTCGGCCCTTCGAGCCTGCACCACCTTCAATGAGTTCATGGCTGAACATGCAACTTCAGTACCCCATTCCTGCTTTCTCGCCATACCCCTTGATCCCCCTAGTAGTAAGGACTACATCTAACTCCTTGTTGAATATATTTAGTGAATTGGCCTCAACAACTTTCTGTGGTAGAGAATTCCACAGGTTCACCACTCTCTGGGTGAAGAAGTTTCTCCTCATCTCGATCCTAAATAGCTTACCCCTTATCCTTAGACTGTGACCCCTGGTTCTGGACTTCCCCAACATTGGGAACATTCTTCCTGCATCTAACATGTCTAAACCCGTCAGAATTTTAAACGTTTCTATGAGATCTCCTCTCATTCTTCTGAACTCCAGTGAATACAAGCCCAGTTGATCCAGTCTTTCTTGACATGTCAGTCCTGCCATCCCGGGAATCAGTCTGGAAGATAAGGAAGTAAGTGATAACATTGCAGATGTCCTAACTCTGATCTTCCAAAATTCTGTTGATTCAAGAACCATTCCTTTAGATTGAAATATTGCCAAGTCACTCTGCTATTTAAGAAAGGTGAGAGATTGAAACCAAAGAATTAATCAGGTTAGCCTAACATCTATTGTCAAGAAATTACTAGAGTCTATAATTAAGGATGGAGTGACTGACCACCTTGAACATTTTCAGCTGATCAGAGAGAGCTAGCATAAATTTGTAAAGGGTAGGTCATGCCTGATGAACCTGGTTGATTTTTTTGGAAGAGATGACGAAAATAGTGATTGGGGGAATGTCTATAGATGTTATTTATATAGATTTCCAGAAGGCATTCAATAAAGTCACCTCATAAGAGACTTGTTATGTATGCATGCCAATGATGTACTGATGTACTGTAACACTAGACCTGAATGTACCTTCACCCTGTATATACCTTACCTGTACACCAGAGGGTGCTGCTGCTGGAGACCTAAGGGTCACCTGTACACTGCAGGTAACCCAGTATAAAAGGGAGCTCAACTCATGGTGTCCTCACTCTAGGAACTGCAATAAAGGACTACAGTCTGTACGGTTCAAGTGCCATATCTCTGCCTCATGGAGTCATTAACACAGTGCCTACATACACAATAAGACTGTTAGGAGATTGGTTGAGCAGCAGGAGACCGAGAGTAGGGATAATGGGCAGGTACTCAAATTGGCAGGTTGTGACTAGTGGTGTCCCACATGAGGTCTAAACTATTCACCATATTTATTAATGACTTAGATAATGGGATAGAAAGCCACATATCCAAGTTTGCCGATGACACAAAATAGGTGGCGTTGTAAGCAGTGTTGATGGAAGCATAAAATTACAAAGAGGTATTTCTTCATGCAGTGGGTTGTGGGGGTCTGGAACTCACTGTCTGGAAAGGTTGGTAGAGGCAGAAACATTTGCCACATTTAAAAGGTGCTTGGATGGGCACTTGAAGTGCCGTAACTTGCAGGGTTACGGACCTAGAGCTGGTAAGTGGGAATAGACTGGATAACCTCTTGTTGGTTGGTGCTGATACGATAGTAAGTGCTGCAGGGAATCGAATACGCCCAGAGTTTTCTCATGGACTAGTTTAGTCGGAGAGGAATTTTCCCAGATTTTTTTCCCCAATTGGCCTGGGTTTTTATCTGTTTTTTTTGCCTCTCCCAGGAGATCGCATGGTTCCAGGTGGGGTGGAGTGTAGAATGTTGCGGTGCAAGACCACCCCAACCTCTGTTGTCGAGCTACAGTATGCGGACGACGCCTGCGTCTGCGCACATACAGAGGCCGCACTCCAGGACATAGTCGACGTATTTACTGAGGCGTACGAAAGCATGGGCCTTACGCTAAACATCCGTAAGACAAAGGTCCTCCACCAGCCTGTCCTCGCCGCACAGCACTGCCCCCCAGTCATCAAGATCCATGGCGCGGCCCTGGACACCGTGAACCACTTCCCATATCTCGGGAGCAGGCATCGACGATGAGATCCAACACCGCCTCCAGTGCGCCAGTGCAGCCTTTGGTCGCCTGAGGAAAAGTGTGTTTGAAGACCAGGTCCTCCAAACTGCCAGCAAGCTCCTGGTCTACAGGGCTGTAGTAATACCTGCCCTCCTGTATGCCTCAGAGACATGGACCATGTAGAGTAGACACCTCAAGTTGCTGGAGAAATATCACCAACGATGTCTCCACAAGATGCTACAAATCCCCTGGGAGGATAGGCGCACCAACATCAGTGTCCTCACTCAGGCTAACATCCCCAGCAATGAAGCACTGACCACACTCGATCAGCTCCGCTGGGCAGGCCACATGGTCCGCATGCCAGACACGAGACTCCCAAAGCAAGTGCTCTACTTGGAGCTCATTCATGGCAAACGAGCCAAAGGTGGGCAGCGGAAACGCTACAAGGACACCCTCAAAGCCTCCCTGATAAAGTGTGACATCCCCACTGACATCTCGGCGTCCCTGGCCCAAGATCGCCCTAAGTGGAGGAAGTGCATTCGAGAGGGCGCTGAGCACCTCGAGTCTCAACGCCGAGAGCGTGAAGAAATCAAGCGCAGACAGCAGAAAGAGCATGCGGCGAACCTGTCCCACCTACCCCTTCCCTCAACGACTATCTGTCCCACCTGTGACAGAGTCTGTGGCTCTCGTATTGGACTGTACAGCCACCAAAGAACTCACTTCAGGAGTGGAAGCAAGTCTTCCTCGATTCCGAGGGACTGCCTATGATGATGATGTAGCAGTTGTGTGGGGTGGACTGGTTGGGCCGGATGCTCTTTACCTGTCTGCCATCGTTCAGTGTTCATAGGTTTATATGTAACCTTCAGGGCTGCTGACCGAGGGCCGTGTGGCTCTTTGTCGGCTGGCGCGGACACGATGGGCCGAAATGGCCTCCTCCTGCGCTGTAAATTTCTATGTTTCTATAACCCCTAATTCTAGACTCTCCAGCTAGGGGAAACAACCACTCAGCAGTCACCCTGTTAAGCCCTCTAAGAATTTGATATATTTCAATGATATCACCTCTCATGCAATAGTAAGGAAGGACATTAGCTTGGATGAAGTGGAATCTGTATGGATGGAGCTACGGAACATAAAGGCAGAAAACACTAGTGGGAGTTGTGTACAGACCACCAAACAGTAAACGTGAGGATGGGGACAGCATCAAACAAGAAATTAGAGATGTGTGCAATAAAAGTACAGCAGTTATCATGGGCGACTTTAATCTACATATTAACTGTGCTAACCAAACTGGTAGCAATGCGGTGGAGGAGGATTTCTTGGAGTGTTAGGGATAGTTTTCTAGACCAATATGTCGAAGAACCAATTAGAGGGCTGGCCATCCTAGACTGGGTGATGTGTAATGAGAAAGGACTAATTAACAGTCTTGTTATGCGAGGCATCCTTGGGGAAGAGTGACCATAATATGGTAGAATTCTTTATTAAGATGGAGAGTGACACAGTTAATTCAGAGACAAGGGTCCTGAACTTAAGGAAAGGTAACTTCGGTGGTATGAGACGTGAATTGGCTAGAATAGACTGGCGAGTGATACTTAAAGGGTTGACGGTGGATAGGCAATGGCAAACATTTAAAGATCACATGGATGAACTTCAACAATTGTACATCCCTGTCTGGAGTAAAAATAAAATGGGGAAGGTGGCTCAACCGTGGCTAACAAGGGAAATTAAGGCTAGTGTTAAATCCAAGGAAGAGGCATATAAATTGGCCAGAAAAAGCAGCAAACCTGAGGACTGGGAGAATTTTGTAATACAGCAGAGGAGGACAAAGGGTTTAATTAGGAGGGGGGAAATAGAGTATGAGAGGAAGCTTGCTGGGAACATAAAAATTGACTGCAAAAGCTTCTATAGATATGTGAAGAGTAAAACATTAGTGAAAACAAACGTAGGTCCCTTGCAGCCAGATTCAGGTGAATTTATAATAGGGAACAAAGAAATTGCAGACCAGTTGAACAAATACTTTGGTTCTGTTTTCATGAAGGAAGACACAAATAATCTTCCGGAAATACTAAGGGACCGAGGGTCTAGTGAGAAGGAGGAACTGAAGGATATCCTTATAAAGCGGGAACTTGTGTTGGGGAAATTGATAGGATTGAAGGCCGATAAATCCCCGGGGCCTGATAGTCTGCATCTCAGAGTGCTTAAGGAAGTGGCCCTAGAAATAGTGGATGCATTGGTGATCATTTTCTAACAGTTTATCGACTCTGGATCAGTTCCTATGGACTGGAGGGTAGCTAATGTAACACCATTTTTAAAAAAAGGAGTGGGAGAGAAAACGGGTAATTATAGACTGGTTAGCCTGACATCAGTAGTGGGGAAAATGTTGGAATCAATTATTAAGGATGAAATAGCAGCGCATTTGGAAAGCAGTGACAGGATCGGTCCAAGTCAGCATGGATTTACGAAAGGGAAATCATGCTTGACGAATCTTCTGGAATTTTTTGAGAATAGTAAGAATGTAATTAGTAGAGTGGAAAAGGGAGTACCAGTGGATGTGGTGTATTTGGACTTTCAAAAGGCTTTTGACAAGGTCCCACACAAGAGATTGGTGTGCAAAATCAAAGCACATGGTATTGGGGGTAAAGTACTGGCATAGATAGAGAACTGGTTGGCAGACAGGAAGCAGAGAGTCGGGATAAACGGGTCCTTTTCAGAATGGCAGGCAGTGACTAGTGGAGTGCCGCAGGGCTCAGTGCTGTGACCCCAGCTCTTTACAATATACATTAATGATTTAGATAAAGGAATTGAGTGTAATATCTCCAAGTTTGCTGATGACACTAAGCTGGGTGGCGGTGTGAGCTGTGAGGAGGACGCTAAGAGGCTACAGGTGACTTGGCCAGGTTAGGTGATGGCAGATGCAGTATAATGTGGATAAATATGAGGTTATCCACTTTGGGGAGCAAATAACAAAGGCAGAATATTATCTGAATGCCGGCAGATTAGGAAATGGGGAGGTGCAACGAGACCTGGGTGTCATGGTTCATCAGTCATTGAAAGTTGGCATGCAGGTACAGCAGGCGGTGAAGAAGGCAAATGGTATGTTGCCCTTCATATTGAGTATAGGAGCAGGGAGGTCTTACTGCAGTTGTACAGGGCCTTGGTGAGGCCTCACCTGGAATATTGTGTTCAGTTTTGGTATCCTAATCTGAGGAAGGACGTTCTTGCTATTGAGTGCAGCGCAGGTTCACCAGACTGATTCCCGGGATGGCGTTACTGACATATGAGGAGAGACTGGATCAACTTGGCCTTTATACACTGGAGTTTAAATGGATGAGAGGGGATCTCATAGAAACATATAAGATTCTGACGGGACTGGACCGGTTAGATGAGGGAAGAATGTTCCCGATGATGGGGAAGTCCAGAACCAGGGGACACAGTCTTAGGATAAGGGGTAGGCCATTTAGGACTGAGATGATGAGAAACTTCTTCCCTCAGGGAGTTGTTAACCTGTGGAATTCCCTACCGCAGAGAGTTGTTGATGCCAGTTCATTGGATATATTCAAGAGGGAGTTAGATATGGCTCTTACGGCTAAAGGGATCAAGGGGTATGGAGAGAAAGTAGGAAAGGGTTACTGAGGGAATGATCTGCCATGATCTTATTGAATGGTGGTGCAGGCTCGAAGGGCACCTATTTTCTATGTTTCTATGTTTCATTCTTCTAAACAGACATTCTCTCATCCCAAGAATTTAGTGAACTTTCATTGCACCCCTCCTAGGGCAAGTATATCCTTCCTTGGGCAATTGGACAGAAACTATATACAGTACTCCAGGCGTGGTCTCACCAAAGTCCTATATAATTGCAGCAAGACTTCCTTACACTTATACGCCAACACCCTTGCAATAAAGGTTAACATACCAATTGTCTTCGTAATTGCTTGCATGTTAACTGTCTGTGATCTATGTACAAGGACCCCAAATCCCTTTGAATTCCAACATTTACTAGTCTCTCACCTTCTAAAAATATTCTGCTTTTCCATTCTTCCTACCAAAGTGGATAATTTCATATTTCCCCACATTGTACTCCATCTGCCACCTTCTTGCCCAATCGCTTAATCGATCTATATCCCTTTGTAAACTCTTTACATCTTCCTCACAGCTTACTTCCCAACTAGCTTTGTATCATTAGCAAACTTGGATATATTACACTTGGTCCCCTCATCTAAGTGATTGATAAAAATTGTAAATAGCTGGGGCTCAAGCACTGATCCTTGCGGCACTCCACTAGTTACACCCTGCCAACCCGAATATGACCCGTTTATTTCTACTCTCTGTTTTCTGTCCGTTAATCACTCCTCAATCCATGCTAATATATTACCCCAATTCCATGAGCCCTAATCTTGTGTAACAATCTCCTGTGTGGCACCTTATTGAATGTCTTCTGAAAATGCAAATATACTATATCCACTGCTTCCCCCTTATCTACCCTGCTAGTTTACCCTTAAAATACTCTGCCTAATCATAATGTGATTTTACAAATTCCCTGTTACCATGTCCTTAATAATAGATTCTAGCATTTCCCCTGCTACTCCTGATGTCATGGACAGGCACTAAAAAGTAATCAAAAAGGCTAATGGAATGCTGACCTTTATATCTAGAGGACTAGAATACTTAGAAGTAATTCTCTGGCTATACAAAGCCCTGGTTTCACCACACCTGGAGTACTGTGTGTAGTTCGGAGTATCACAGCTAGGAAGGATATATTGGTTTTGGAGGAGGACATTGCAGGATCGACTGGGCTGGGTGTTCCATTGTTGTGTCCGAAGCTGGTGCTGAGTGTTGGACAGCTTTCTTACTCGTTTCACTTCGTTGCTTTAAACGTCGAATTACACACACACTCAGTTGTAGTAATGGCAGGATCAGGTCTTTTATTTAAACCTTCATACTTATACAAACCCAGTATGAAAGCTACTGAGACACTTCACAAAGCCAGTTCTCTGCTTTTTCCGATTTACAGTGTCTATCAAACAGACTTCTCTCACATCTCTTATACCAAATAAGGCCTTTGAACTCTCGTTTCCTTGCATAGTATCAATGGTACATACAGATGATGCAGACTAACTGACCAGCTACCCATTGCAATGCTCCACCTCATACTCAAAAAGCTCCCCGCTGGAGTGGAACTAAATTACAGAACCAGTGGGAACCTGTTCAATCTTCGTCGTCTCCAAACCAGATCCAAGACCGTCCCATCCTCTATCGTCAAGCTACAGTACATGAATGATGCTTGCTTCTGCACACATTCAGAGACTGAACTCCAAGTCATAGCCAACATCTTCACTGAGGCGTACGAAAGCATGGCCTTACGCTAAACATCCGTAAGACAAAGGTCCTCCACCAACCTGACCCCGCCACACAGCACTGCCCCCCAGTCATCAAGATCCACGGCCTGGCCCTGGACAACGTGGACCACTTTCCATACCTCAAGAACCTATTATCAGCGAGGGCAGACATTGACAAGGTTCAACACCGCCTCCAATACACCAGCGCAGCCTTCGGCTACCTGAGGAAGAGAGTCTTCGAAAATCAGGCCCTCAAATCTGGCACCAAGCTTTATGGTCTACAGGGCTGTAGTGATACCTGCCCTCCTGTATGGCTCAGAGACACCATATACAGTAGACACCTCAAATCACTGGAGAAATACCACCAATGATGTCTTCGCAAGATCCTGCAAATCCCCTGGGAGGACAGACGCACCAACATCCCCAGCATCGAAGCACTGACCACACTCGACCAGCTCTGTTGGGCAGGCCACATTGTTCGCATGCCTGACACAAGACTCCCAAAACAAGTGCTCTACTCGGAACTCCTGCACACCAAACGAGCCCCAGGTGGGCAGAAGAAACGTTTCAAGGACCCCCTCAAAGCCTCCGTGTTAAAGTGCAACATCCCCACCGACACCTGGGAATCCTTGGCCAAAGACTGCCCTAAGTGGAGGAAGAGCATCCGGGAGGGCGCTGAGCACCTCGAGTCTCATCGCCGAGCGAGTGCAGAAATCAAGCACAGGCAGCGGAAAGAGCGTGCGGAAAACCAGTCCCACCCTCCCTTTCCTTCAATGACTGTCTGTTCCACCTGTGACAGAGACTGTAATTCTCGTATTAGACTGTTCAGTCACCTGAGAACTCACTTTTAGAATGGAAGCAAGTCTTCCTCGATTTCGAGGGACTGCCTATGATGATACAGATGATGTAGACTAAATGACCAGGTAGCCATTATCCTGAAATCAAGTCACATTGCCACAAATTGACCCCTGCCATGAAATACTGTAAACACGCAGGTGATCACATTTGAATGGCTAAATGGTTCCATATTGTCTAGCAGCCTGTTTTGTGAAACTTCAATCAGAAGGCTGCTTCAACATTTAACCCTTTCGGCCCAGTCCCCAGACTGCATCGAAGAGAAGCGTTTCAGAAATACGGGCTTTCGCTCCCAGGCTGTGTAGGTTTACGAGAATGATACTTGGACTCCAAGGGTTAAATTATGAAGAGAGATTCAAAGTCATTTATTTTTTACTCAAGCTCTCAGGGATATCTATCACAGATGAGATATTACATAAAATTGCATCAAATGTACGGCACAGAAACCGAACCATTCGGGCCCAACGTCCGTGCTCCACACGCAACTCCTCCCACCCTACTTCCTCTCACCCTATCAACATATCCCGCCATTCATTTCTCCATCATGTGTTTATCTCGCTTCCCCTTAAGATAACCTGACAAATAAGTGCAAGACCTTCTTTCTATCAGAACAAAGAGTTTTTTTTTGATAAGAACAGAGACACATTAAGGTAAGCCCATGTGGAGTTTGGGTGAAAGTCCTATAATTGAAATGGTATATTTTCATTATAGACACAGGGGCCAGCACATAGACCAATTCACACATTCAAAGGAAATATCTGAAGGTCACGCTTGGGAGCATTGCATCCAGTTATGGTCAATGTAACTACATCAAAATAGGATATATAAAAATGTATATGTAAAACAAGTTGGCTGAAAGTATGGATTACATAGGATTACATAGGATATACGGCACAGAAACAGGCCATTCGGCCCAACCAGTCTATGCCAGTGTGTATGCTCCACTCGAGCCCCCTTCCGTCTTTCCTCATCTAACTGTATCAGCAAAACCCTCGATTCCCTTCTCCCTCATATGCTTATCTAACCGCCCCTTAAATGCATCTATACCATTCACTTCAACCACTCTCTGTGGTAGCGTGTTCCATATTGTCACCAGTCTCTGGGTAAAGATGTTTCTTCTGAACTCCCTATTTGATTTCTTGGTGACTATCTTATATTGATGGCCTCTAGTTTTGCTCTTCCCCCACAAGTGGAAACATTTCCAGTCCTGCGAGTGCAGGTTTGGAGGCGGACTCACAGTCAAAATGGCCGTGATTGACAGTGGGCCGGAAGTCCACTCTGAACCCGCCTCCGTGTCAGTTTCTCAACTGTTGGGTCTGCATGTAGATCGCAGACCCGACACCAAGTGGTGGGCCAGTCAACTAAGATGCTTAAGAGGTAATTTAAAGGTATTTAAAAGGATTTTATCCAGGCACTTAACATTTTACCAAGTTTTCAACAAGTTTTCCGTCCCTCAGGTTTTACCCCAGGTAAGTGTGTCAGCTTCTCAATTACTCTCCATTGCTTTGTCTAGTTGACAGCTGCAGAAGTGGTATAACAGCTACCATTTCACAGCTGTTCACTTTCCAATGTCAGAAGCTGAAGTCTTCAGGATTTGGAAGAAACTTTTGAGCTGCATGCAGTTTGGAAGTGTTTGCAGTGAGCTCTCTATTCACTGTCACCTCCTTGGAGCAACCTCTCTCACCATTGACAGATCGCTCCTGCCATCTCAATCTCACCTGCCATCTAATCTAGCAGCATTGGTGCCCTTGAAAAAAAATTTCACCTTGGCCCTCAGAATCCCACCACAATCAGCCCCAACACCAACATCACTAAACACACCAGCAGCACCAACAACAACAACACCAATCTTCTCCGCAATCACATGATGCTGCACAGGACATAAGACATTAGCACCTGACCACATTGCTGCCTGGGAGGCCAGGGATGGCCTCACCATGGCCATATTTAATTCATTTTGCGCTGTTTGTGCACGATGATGTGCCAGGATGGCACCACCCCACACCAGCTCCATAAAGCATCCCTGTGATACCAAAGCCATTCCTTTCACATTCATCACCATTGCTGGGGGAACCGTTACGTCTCACCACTCACTACAACTCATTACGCCATTTCCAAAGTTGCACACAAATCTGTCCAAGTTCACACAATGTTCAAAATAAAAATGTCAATGTTTGACAACACATTAACAGAAACTCTACATGAACATTGACTAAAACAGCCAAGTGCCTATCTTCATGTGTTGTTAGTTGGTATGAATGGACAAGGCTGAGGGTGAATGTGAGGTGTGGCTTGTGAAATGGGAAAATGACAATATAGATAGAGAGATGGATGGGTGGAGGTGCAAGTTAAGTTGGTGTGAGTAAGGATGTCCAGGAGTCGGGTAGGGAACGCAGAGTAATGGGACTGTGATGAGTGGCACAGTAGGATGAGGTTGAGTGTGGCTTTGCAGTAGCGTTTCGTGATCTACTGATATTATTGAAAGGTTTGCGCCACTGCAGCCAGGTGCTTCTGACGATATCCTTGCTTGTGCCTTCTTATACAATGTGCAACCAGGCTGCGTTGATGTCCTGGGGAGGTCTCTTCCGCCCATTGGAAGGGAAGAGAACCTCCCTTCGTGCTATGATTCCCTCTATAAACAGGTGGAGGGAGTCATGGGAGAGCCTGGGTGCAGCAATGCACCTTTGTGCAGTGCTTGTCAGTGTTTGCAGCACTTAAAAAAAAAGTTGGCCACGGTCCCTTTAAGGAAACTGTCTGATGACGCATCGGCAGATGACGTCATCAGACCCGCTTCCTGTTAATTGGCTGGGAACCTCGCAGGGCGGGCTTAACAAACCCCAATGAACGGAAGATTGTGTTGAGCAGGCAGGATGGAGCCGGGAGCACGTTCCCCACATGCCACCGATGGCGGCCGCACTGGTCTCGCCACTGTTGCCGAATTCGTGGCCTCTTCATCTACTCTATCAAAACCTCTCATGATTTTAAAGACCTCTATTAGGTTACCCCTCCCGCCGTCTCTTCTCAGCCTGTTCATCATTTCATGGTCGGCGTACCCTAGCATTTCTGGTATCATCCTTGTAAATCTTCCTGTATCCTCTCCTGTGCCTCTATATCCTTTTTATAATATGGCAGCTGGAATTGCACACAATATTCCAAGTGTGGTCGAACCAACATTTGATACAAGTTTAGCATAACTTCACTACAAAGGAACATAGAAACATAGAAAATAGGTGCAGGAGTAGGCCATTCAGCCCTTCGAGCCTGCACTGCCATTCAATAAGATCATGGCTGATCCTTCCCTCAGTACCCCTTTCCTGCTTTCTCACCATAACCCTTGATCCCCTTAGCCGTAAGGGCCATATCTAACTCCCTCTTAAATATAACCAATGAACTGGCATCAACAACTCTCTGCGGCAGGGAATTCCACAGGTTAACAACTCTCTGAGTGAAGAAGTTTCTCCTCATCTCAGTCCTAAATGGCCTACCCCTTATCCCCTGGTTCTGGACTTTCCCAAAAACGGGAAAATTCTTCCCGCATCTAACCTGTCCCGTCCCGTCACAATCTATGAGATCCCCTCTCATCCTTCTAAACTCCAGTGTATAAAGGCCCAGTTGATCCAGTCTCTCCTCATTTGTCAGTCCTGCCACCCCGGGAATCAGTCTGGTGAACCTTCGCTGCACTCCCTCAATAGCAAGAACGTCCTTCCTCAGACTAGTTTTCAATTCTATCTGTCTAGAAATAAACCCTAGTGCTTGGTTTGCTCTTTTTATGGCCTTGTTAACCTGTGTCGATACTTGTAGTGATGTTTGTATTTGCTTCTCTATCCCATTTAGATTCTTATTTTCCAAATAATATGTGACCTTCCTATATTTCTTACCAAAATGGAATAACTCACATTTATTGGTGTTGAAATTTATTGTCAATTATATGCCCATTCTACAAGTGTATTAATGTCTTCTGATAATTTGTTGCAGTCCTCCTCAGTATTGGCTACATGCCTCCCCCCCACCCACTCCCAATTTGGTGTCGTCCGCAAATTTAGAAATTGTGTCTCTTTGGGCCCGTGTTTGGTCAAATCTAAGTTCCGCCCATTTACCGTCGAAAGGACCGCTAAGACCCTGACGATACTTTGGGGCAGAAGTTTGGTGGGAAAATGTGAAAAAACAGCCCGGCGGAAAAAATGGGCCTTACACGCCGATTCTGGGTGGCAACGGGCAGTAGGTCGGATTCTGGGCAGCCAATACCATGCTCGGCAAAGTAACGCCGAGGATAGAGTCGGGCCCAAGGAGGGGGGAACGGGATTTTTTTTTAAACAAATGGAAAAAAAACTTCTAAATCCTTCAGAGGACCCTATCCACCAAAATCGCTGCAAGAGAAATGAATAAAACAAGTGCACTAATCTTTTCTTGCAGGTCTTCATACTTACCGTTTAGGTAAGACCTGTCTCCACACGACGGTCTCTTCTGCCACTGGAGTGGAGGACCGCCCGGACCAATCTGGGGAGTGAGCGGGCGGGAGGACTTTTGTCGGTGTTGCACGCCGGCGCACGCTAGCGGACGCACCCCAGCGGTCTTCTCTCACGCCCCCCCGCCCCCCCCAGCACCCCGGCATGAGGACCTGACCAAACTCGCTCAAAGGGGAGAGCACCTAGAAACCAGGAGAGAAGCTGACAGTAAGTCCACCAAATTCGGGCCCTTTGATTCTAAAGTCTGAATCGTTAATATAAATTGTGAACAACGGTGGTCCCAGCACTGATCCTTGTGGAACACCACTGCCCACCTTCTGCCACTGTGAATAGTCACCCTTTACCCCCACTCTCTGCTTTCTGTCTTGAAGCCAGCTAGCGATCCATTCTGCTACTTGTCCCCTGACTCTGCATTCCCTGACTTTATTCATCAGTCTATTATATGGTACTTTATCAAGGGCCTTTTGAAAATCTAGATAAATTACATCTATTGTATTACCCTTTATCTGTTACCTCTTCAAAAAATTCAATTAGATTGGTCAAGCAAACTTTCCCTTTTGAAATCCATGCTGAATATTTATTATTATATTTTTTGTTTCTAGAAGTTCTATTTTCTCCTTTAGTAAGGATTCCATTAATTTTCCTACCATCGATGTTAGGCTGACCAGCCTATAGTTCCCTGGACATGTTCTATTTCCCTTCTTAAATATAGGTATTACATTAGTTATTAACCAGTCATCTGGTACTACACATTTTTCTAAAGAATTACTAAATATGTATAGTAATGCCTCTGCTATTTCTTCCCTAGATTCTTTTAAAATGCATGGATGGAATCCGTCCGGACCAGGATTTTATCCTCTTTGAGTTTCATTAGTTTATTTAATCTATCGCCACATTTTATTTTAAATGTAGTTAACTCATAACTAATCTCATCATCCAATGTCATGTCCACCTGTTCTATCTCCCTGGTAAATACTGAAGCAAAGTCATGATTTAATACCCCTGCCATCTCTCTATTGCTGCCTGTGGTATTATCCTCTCCATCCCTAAGTGGCCCTATTCCCATCCCGACCTTCCTTTTTTGTTTTATGTTTTATGTTCCTTGATAATTAAATTTCATAGTTCCTCTTTGCCTTCCTAATTGTTTTTTTAACTTCTC